>NC_056739.1:1109448901-1109748901 GCF_019279795.1 Protopterus annectens
TATTGGTCTGATGATGGCTGAGTATAGTGGGACTATAACTTCCTTTGATCTGGATGCCATACCTTTATTTATATGCTGTACCACATAGAAGGACTTCCTCACTACTATGGACACATGACAGTCAAAGTTCAGGCTACTATCTATCTGTGTACCTAGATGTCTCACCTCCTGAGTCCACTCTTAGGGTATGCTATTACTTTTGTAACCTGCAGGGGTATTCAACTTCCCAAATGATATGATTATGCATTTATTGCCTATTATGAATGCTAGTTTTAGGTATGTTATCTGTGGTACTGCTGTTTTTTTCCTCCTTGGAGGCTTGTCTTAATGAAGTGTATTACATCATTCTGACCATTGTGTTTGTGTCCTGTTCTCTTTCTGTCATATTTCTCTTTTAATTATGCTGCTTTGTTGTTTTGTTTATCTAAGTTTCTTTTCTCTTGTTCTGCAGGATCGGCTATGAAGTAGTAAGCGGTAAGCAGTGAGGCATTGACTATGACACTCAATACTGGCCACTGGTTTCCCAGCAGTCATCAGGCCTGCATTTATGCAAAGCAATGAAAGTAATCCTGTAAAAAGTGATAATGGGGTGTCATTATGACTACCAATACTGCTTCTCCAGTGGGTGCCATTTGATCATCATTTTGTGGCTGTAAGGAGTGACCCTCCCCCCCCCGTGTCACACAGTGTGATCTGCAGCAACTAGTGAAGACTGATGTGGACCTGTGGCTTGATACCTGTATTGGCACACTGAAGCACTTCCTCATGTGACTGATAGAGTTGTATAGCCTCCTAGTGGTGGCCCAGATACAGTTAGTGGCCCATGTGCAGGATAGCCAGTATGAGAAGGAATGGATCAAGCAGCAGGAATCTGGTTTTCCTCCCTGGAAGTCATAAGGTTATAAGCACTTCTGGGTTGCACCCTGAAGATTGCTGCTGTGGATTTTGAAGAATATGATGAAGGTAATATAATATCTCGGGAGAAGTTAAGCATGATTGTTAAGAACTGCTGAATTATATTCCTGCAAATATCAGAACCAGACAGTGGGAATATATATGATCTGCAATTTATCTTGCTGCCTCCGCCTTCCTTTTTAGAGATGTCAGTATCGATAGTCCACAAAAAAACAGTTAAAGTCAAATGGAGAACATCAAAATCTGCAAGCCAAGAAGTCGCATAGACAACTGTAATCAGTACTGTATTTCTTATTAATATTTCTTAATATCAATTGTACCTTCCTTCAATTGTGTTTTGTAACTCCCTGAGTATGGATGAAAAGGGTCCTTACTAGATAAGTCCACTTCCCCTGTCAACAAACAAACAAACAAATAAATAATAAATAAATAAATAAGCTAAAAATATAAAACAATTGTTTTCTGGGGGCAAGCCGCAATGTGGGTAACTTCAACCCCACTCTTTTCTTTTTCTTTTTTTCTGTAGTCATAAAACCATTTAAAAAAAGCAATCACCCTCAGAAATAAAACATGTTCCTGCACCACATTTGCATCCATTTACATCAATTTATTTAAAATAATGAAGCGCAAATACACAAAAAATAAATTTCCCCTGCTCTCCACCAATATAACTATGTTGACAGACAACACTTGAAAAGAAAGGCAGAACAGCATTTTCAACAGTTAACCTCCCTAGCCTATGTGCTAATGTGCTAGTAATACAATAACTACTATGGCAAATTTAGAACCCCATCTTTTTTTTTAAACCTGGTGCTGTTTATTTAAATGTATCTGTCCCATTCCCCACTGTAATTTGTCTAAATGCAAGGCTCTTATTTTCATAAATTAATTTGATGAACCTTACTTTGGGTATGGTGTATATATTTTTAACCAACTGAACTATTTTATTTACTAACATGGTAGGTGGTAGTGGTGCTGCAGTAGCGTTGTCACCTCACAGCAAGACGTTGTCCCATTCGATTCTCAACTAGAGCGTCTTCCGTGTGGAGACATGTGTGAATGGGCGTGCCTTCGTTGAAGGTTGTACATCAGGGCTGGTAATTCGGCATGTAATAATCCAATACCAAACATTAGCGGTCCGGAGTTCCTCTGTGGTGACCCCTAAGTGGGAGAAGCCAAAAGACACAACAACAACAACATGGTAGGTGGTATGAACTGTACGTGATTTGAAAGGGTCACTCAAGAGCATTATGCTATCAGTATTCCTGGTATTAGTTGTGTCAGATCAAAAAGGAACTGATTGCAATAGTGTTTAAACACTTCTTCATATCAGCTAACAAACTCAGAAACTTTCATGTCTGCCCTTGGAAAATAAAGTCACTCTACAGATCACAATTCACAAAGATAGTTTGAGAGAAAAGCTTTTCCAAGATATCTACTGCAAACTAAAATTGTCTTCAAGCAAATATCTACAATATGACATTATAAACATAATTAAGAAAGGAGCTCCACAAAATACATAGAAAAGATATAGGACAGGATTCACGAAGCCTCCGTGTAAGAGTTACAAGGCTTACACGGAGGCTGCAGTTAAACAGTGTGACGTCAGCATGTCATGCATATGCATGAGGGCATGCTGAATCACACCTAAGGCTAACACGGTCTGTGTAAGACAGTAGGGGGCGTGTCCGTAGGGCGAGCCCTGCAAACGGACACGCCCCCAGAAGAGTAAAAGTCCCAAAAGTAAACGCCCATGACAGAGTCCGTGTAAATGTGAATAAACACAACACAACACAGCCTCCACAGACTATGAACATAAAATGTATAAATGAACATCTTATATTTTTTTTTATAAGTTGTAAAGATGTTTGCCCGTGAGTGCGCTCGTTTGCGCGGGCGTGCCCGGCACTTAGCCACAGTTAGCAGTCAGTGGAAAAGCATATAAGAACTAAATATGCAAAGTAAGCCAAGAAGCAATAGCTTAGCGGTAGAGACATTGTCTGAAGAGCAGGCAATCATGGTTCGAGCCCCCACAACATCAATTTTTATTTTTAGTGAAATAAGCACAAAACAATTCCCTGACATATATGTACATGGGTACACTTCACATAATCGAATTACTGAAATCTCGAATTTCGTATGGTCGAGACCATATGATCGAGATTTCAGTAAATCGAATATGTGTAGTGTTGAAAAATAAAAGTTTACTTACCTTAATACATTGCGTACACACAGAGGCAAGGATTCTTGTATGCTCTGTGTGTACGTAATGTTTTATTTTTTTGTGTGGTGTTGACAGGAAATGAGAAATCTCCCGTTTTGTGCTTCCGCATACAGCACAAGATGGGAGATTTCCCATTTCCCCACTGTAGCGATCTTGGAGTTGGTATATTTAAGTAGGGGGTGTGGGGCACAGCCCCATAGTGCAGGGGTGCTAAGCCCCCCTGCAAAAGCGAAGTTTGTCTTTTTTTTTTTTTTTTTGGTTTCATTTCAGAAGTTCGAGTTTACAAAACTCAATATTTTGGTTTCCGTTATTTGAAGTTCGAGATTTTGTAAATTCAAGCTTCTGAAGTGAATCCATGTACATATATAAAATTATATTTTATGTAAAATGTAATGAAATGGGCCATGTATTTTGAAGAAATGTGAGATAATAAAAAAAAAATGTCAGATGTGCCTATAGCTGAGCTACAGTGTAACTAGTTGAGGATATCTGCCTGTAGGTGAGCAGTGTTTTAACAGGTGTAAAATGAGTGCCCGGGGTTGAGCAGCGTTTTAACATGCTGAAACTGTGTGCCTGTAGCTGAGTTGAGTATAATATGCATGCTGACAGCCAAGCCACGCATAAACCAGCGTGATCCGTTTGCATGGAGCTGCGCACCGTGCCAACAAGCTAACCGACGGGCAACATTGAGCAAGCTGTATCAAAACTGCCTTTACACAGACACACCTCCTAGCCTGTGTAGACAGTCATAAAATATAAAAAGCAATGGCCAGGTTCAAACCTAGGATGCCATGCACCATAGTCAAAGTACTGAACCACTAAGCCATGACAGATGCACTTAGAAATGCAGTAATAGCATATATATAGGAATGAATAGAAAGAGGAGCATGACAAAGCAGGTTTTGTGAAGCTGATACAATTCCAAAATGGCCAATCACAGATAAGTGTGGGAAAAACGGCATATATAAGCCCCATAGGCGGGAATACACAGCATAACCGATTGTGGAACCGACTTGCAGCCAGGATGTCAGGTGTAGGAGAGGGTAGTTGCTTCCGAGCACAGAGGTGGGGCGTTGAGGAGTCCAAATATATGGTTTGGCTCTTCGTCCATAATCATGAGGCCCAACTCATGCAGGGCCAGGTCCTGTGGGGAGCATATAGGGCTGAGGTGTGGGACCAGTTGGCACATGATCTCACCAGTGCCACAGGAATACCAAGGACTGGTGAGCAGGTCCATCACCACCATGCGGACCTGAAGAGACGGAAGCAGGACCAACTGAACCGTTGGATCCAGGAGGCCCGGCAAATGCCCAACGCCCCACTACTGAGTAATTTACATGTAATTATGTATGTAAGAAATTAACCTAGCTGATATTATGGAGATGTGTATTCCAATATTACTTCATTTATATTACAGCTGCAGGTGTCCGTTCTGCGAACCGTCAAGCCTATGGCGATAGGCTGGTGTGGTTGCGCCACCAGGCAGGTCAGTAATTCACTCCCTGTAACTGTAAATAAATATATAAGTATGACAGTTAGCAAAAGAGTGCAGTGTAGTCACTAATTAATAAAATGTGCAAGTAACAGTGTAAGAGAGTTTGCAAGTATTGCTTGATTACAAAAGTGTGATGCAGCCTGTAATCCAAACATAAAAATGAAACAAGTCTGAAATAAAGATGTCACACCTGTAATATAATAGTACATAACCTGCAGCAGGCTGAAAAGTACAGCTGCAGAAGCTGAGTAAAGCACATGTGTGAAATATATCCCTGATGAAATTTTGGAACATGACATAAGTGAGACTGTTGGAAAGGATTGTTATAACTAAAGGTAAAACATGTCAATAAAGCCTAGAATTAAGTACCATCCTGAACTGTAAAAATAAAACAAGTGAGAGAGTGTGAGAAAGAGGTATGAATCCACCAATAAAGTAGTAATAACACCTGAATAAAGTATACTGCAGTCAGTACAGAATGAAATGAATGTGACAGGCAGAACCAAACACCAACATGTGCTGAAAACAGTACTGAAGCTGGAATGTGTGTCCCAAACTCTGGATATGTTGCTCTCAGTCTGCAATATGCAGATAGTATGTTTGTCTGAAATACCAAACATCCACAGTTGTCTATAGCCATATAACACAAATGTAGCAGGATGATGTAGCTGAACAGAGCCAGATATGAATGTGTATGAATAAATATGAAATGTATATTGATGTAGCAGTAACATTCCTATCACCAACCTGAAGTAGTTATCACATAGGAAACTATAGGCAGACCTGTAGTGTGCATATATCTGCAGCTAGTAATGTACAGCATATGTATAGGTATTTGAAGTTGTTAATTAAATATTTCTTCACCCTACCCTATAACCACAAATAATCCATTCCACGTGAAATGGGTATGTGCAATCACAATTAACACCCCTGGACATTTGTCCTGTTGGTTCATACATATTTGCATGTACGTTGATGCATCTGCCCTGTTCATACATCCAAACCTGATGGCCTGTTGCCATCAATCAACCCTGCATGTTCTTGGAATGTGTATTGCTGTTCAAATTATGCATGTGTTATGCTTGCTGTTCAATGGCTTGAATTTATGGGTGTTTGGTTAATGGGAATACTAATGCATGCTGTTACAACTAATTGTGACTGGTATTGTACGTTACTAACCCAAACTGTCATAACATAATGCAAAACATAGGACGACAAAGAAGACGGGTTCCAACGGACCCACCTCTCCCACCTCAGCTGGCGAGTGCACCTGGCAGTAGTGCCCAGGCCAAACCCTCCTCCCATGGCCCTGTGCCACCTGTGGGTGGAAGTGCTGCAGGGGATGGGGCTCATCCCCCCTCTGCAAGCATGGCCAGAGGAGAACATCCACTCACCCTCCGTAGTGTCCGGACTGTGGTGCGTAGGGAGATCCAGCACGCTGTGCTTGGGCCCCTACGCCAGCTTGAGGCACAGGTGGCACAACTCATGGGCGTGCCTGCTGCCCGGCCTACACAGCCTCCAGCACAGCCCCGTCCTGGGCAGTGAAGGCACAGTGGCAACTGCCCATGGGTGGGGATCTCAGTTCCACTGTTGTCATCTGTGGGCTCATGGGCCTGAGATATCCAAACATCCGTCCCCGTCAATTGTGTAACCCCCCCACATGTGTCATACACCGCCCCTGTATGCGTCTTGTTTGTCTTGTCTGTTAACCTCCTCAACCTACCTCCCCAGCTATACCGACTTCCTGTACCTGACATACCACTCTCACCTGAAAAAAAAAAAAGGCACTCTGTACCCACAAAAAAATTACGCCCCATACATAGCTGCCCATTTTGCACACATGTCTGCTGGACATGTAAACTGGCAATTAAAATTGGCTGTACAACAAGTATTATTGTTGTCCTTACACCTCTCTCAGGGGTGGAAGGTTTCAAATTTCACACCAATTACAAACATATGCACAGCTGTTGCTGACGAAGAAATGGGCAGCTATGGGCCTTTCCTACATCCCTCCTGCAAAACCCGAGCTTGTTTTCCTACTGTCCTACCCTCTTTGTGACCCTTTTTTCACCACTTTCCTATCTCCCCATTTTCTTTTCTTTCAAAGAAAATAGCGTGGGTGTGCGCGAGAGTAAGCACTTTTAAGCAGTAGTAAGCAGGTGTGCGCGAAGCTAAGCGGCAGTGCGCATGCGTGACCTCCGCGCAAACCAGCTCTAACCCGCTTACAACTGCTTAAAAGTGCCTTAGTCACTCTGAATGACAAGGCCTGTAGTTTTCTCAGCAGCAAAATAAAATACCTCCCACAGTCTCAAGCCCAGGACCTTGGAATCACTAGTCTGCATGACTTACCACTAAGCCATGAGTGCTATACAAGAGCATTGTGCTGAAAGAAATATATCATAAAATATTAGGAATTAATGTAAAGGGAATATACAAGTCTAGTACACAAAGCATGTCATGTATATTTACTGTCAAATGTAGTGGATTTGTAAAATAGTACTGTGTGCTGAGAAACAGTCATGCTAGTTGGTAGCTACTAGGTAATAATGTCACAGTAGCATCTGGCAAGCCACACACATACTCAGAGCAGGATAAACACTGCCATAGTTGAATAGTTAAGAGTTCAGACATAGCAACTGTGACTGAGTTACAGGGATGTCCCTGATGTGAAAACCAATGTCAACTGTGCTCCACTGACACCCTGCCAAATGTACTAACAGTAGGCAGAAAGGTGTAACTACACATGCAATGGTAACTATGACTGACTGAAGGTATGCACCACCTGCACGGCACAAATGGTGTACTAATACATATGCTTGAAATAACCCACAGTCACAACTGCAGAGTATCAGAATATGTCACTGGAGTAACCCACTGCTATGTACCATTCCATGAGGCTGATAAAAGATGCACCGGAGAGTATCTGAGGCCTTCTCAGCAGCATAATCAAATACCCCTGTAAGTGTCAAGGCCTACACCATGGCCAGACCATACTGCATGCAGTAACACCCTACCACAACAAACACATAGGGAATTGCTGGCCAAACAGATTTAGCAAGCATTACAAGCTGGGAATGTAAATGGAAAATAGGAAAGCCATAGCAACACATAACAGGAAAGACACCTAGCAGGCATACAAGGAGTGAATGTAAAGGCCAAATATTGAAGCCATAGCAACAGATTGCAAGAGCCACTGCTATATACCAGTTACACCACAATCCCCACAGGAAAGCACACACACCCATATACACAGTATTACTAGTCGTAGGTGTCAGTTTACATACACACGGAGAACAGGACACTGGAGGAAGGAATACTCAGCTTACAGAACAACATGCATTGCAGTGTCTACAACACAGCCTGAAATATGAGAGACATGCCAACCCTTACACTCACAGAACAGTGTCCACAGCAAACCAGCATGGTCCCCACCCTGATAATCTGAAAGGGCTACGCCTACCTAACAGACCTTTTTATAGCACAGGCCTGTAATCACAGTGAGAACTGCAATCACTACACAACAGGCTGCATGCAATTAGTAAATGCTGGCTAACAATTGGTGCAGAGGCCAGCACATGGACATGTGCAGATACCTACAAAAGCATCCTGTACTCCCAGTCCACACATGCAATACTGTCATTGCACCCGCTGGTGGTAGAAAGAGAGAGAGAAAAAAAAAAAGAAAGAAAGACAGAAAGAAAGAAAGAAAGAAAGAAAGAAAGAAAGAAAGAAAGAAAGAAAGAAAGAAATAACAAACCTGAAACAGCAAAACAAAGAGGCAGACAGCAGGCCAAGTAACTGCAAGCCTACACAAACAGCTGCAACAAACACAGGTAATGTAAAGTACTACTATAATACTCTACATACTGTGAACCCTCCCGATATGTTATTGGTCTGTAGCTATGTATATGAGGATGTGCATAGGGACGGGGACATACTGAAACTGTCACTGAAGGCTCCACATACATATGTATGTGATGGTAGCTATGTGCACATAGCAATGTAGGTTGTAGTGCAATGTACAAGTAGGTGGTACAGTAATGGGTGTTCAGCAGTATGTTACTGTGTGTATACATATGTGGAACTAAAAAGGAGTATATATATATATATATATATATATATATATATATATATATATAAAACATGTGTATACGTATGTATATCGAGATATGTATGTATATATATGTGTATATATATATATATATATATATATATATATATATATATATATATATATATATAATATGCATATGTGTATACATAGATAGAGAGGGATGTAGAAATACATAGACAGATATTGTTTCACAGTGGCATAGTTTAGTACTAGGCTATCTGCAGACAGTGTATAGAATAGATTTAGAAACCTGCGCCTCTGTATAGTAGTGACACAGTGAAGACCCCCCCCCACATAATAGCATTAGTGTACTGTGCCTCTGTCTAGTAGTGACACAGAGAAGACCCCTGCTGTAAACCTATGATCTCCCATCCACTTGTCAAGAATGCACATGAAGAATGTCAGTGAGGGTCTCTGCCTAACATGAACTGGGATCCTGTTCCACAGTATGGGAAGCCTCTTAGTGATGGATCTGTCCCTACAGTATGTCCTATTCATATGTGTGCTGAGGTTTAAATCCGTAGCTGTCATGCTTCTGATGGATTTGGATTGTATGAGGTGGAACATGTCCATCACTACCAGATTGGACATGGCCCACTACATCAGGCACAGATCAGCCCTACGTAGGCAGTATGCTATGGAATAGAGCATGAGTTATGTTAGTCTGGCAGCATATGACAGTTGTTGCAGACACTTGATCCTCCTGGTGATGTACTCATGGGGTCCCCCTAGCTGTTGCAAGTGCCAGGTGAGGTACATACCAAATGGGGCATAGTACACAGTCATGGGCCTGATAAGGGAGGAGTATAGGGGTACAATGACCCCTTTTGATGTGGATGTGAATCCCTTCATGATAAGGTGGGCAAGGTAGGAAGTCCATCCAACCACTTCAGCAACGTGGGTGTCAAATGAGAGGTCAGCATTGCACAGTGTCACCAGGTCTCCGATTACTTTGTCTGTACTCAGTGGGTTATTGTCCATGTGATAATATGTAGGTACCTTGTCCGTCCAAAAGGGTATGAGTATACATTACATGGCATGCAGTGTCAGGCCATGACTCCACCACCAGTTGTTGGTGTCCGTGAGGCCTGTCAGTAGGATGTATGTGTCAGCAGGTGTATCGCCTATGGCGCCTAGTATGCAGTCATCTTTGAACATTGTCAGCCACTTCCCTCCCATGTCTGCTTCCACATCTGAGAATGATATGCCGAACATGAGCAGTCCCAGGACAGAGCCCTGTGGGACACCACATGTGACTGGCTCTGAGTCTGACATGACACCAGTGAGGTTGACTATAGGGTTTCTATCCGTTAGCTGGTTTGCAACCCATTATGTGACATATGGATTTACATGTCAGCTGTCGATCATGTCTATGATGGCAGACTGTGGTATTGTGTCGAATGCTGTAGGCAAGTCCAGGTAGGCTGTATGGACCACTATGCCCTCAGCAATGGCTATAGTGACTGATTTGAAAAGGTCAACCAGGCTCATAAGGCAGGATCTGCCCTCTACAAAGCCAAACTGGGTGGGATCAAGTGTCTAAGTCCCCAATGTCTCTGTGTATGGGTACTATAATGATCCTTTCCATAGTGTTGCAGACCAGGTTGGTTAAGCTTATGGGGCGGTAGTTACCAGGGTCTGTAGAGGTGCCTCCTGTGTGGAGTGGGACTACTGTTGCTGTATGCCAGTGTCCAGGTACATATGCTGTAGGAAGGCTATGGCTGAATAGCATGTAATGTGCATGTGTAGCTCCTCTTGCAGTTCATGTAGCATGCAACCTGCAATAACGTTGTGTCCCATTGATGCTGTGTTTACAGCTCCGCTGAGGGTGGTTCCCAGCTGGACATCTGAGATGACAGGGAGGTTACAGTCAGCTGGGATAAGTAATTCCACATGTGTGGGTGAGGGAGTGGAGAAGCCTGCACTGAACCTGTCTGCCAGATAGTTGGCATTATCTGTGTGTTCAGTGTAGCGTATGTCACTGTGAACTAACTGTGAACACAACTGAGGGTTCCCACCCAGGTGTGTAACATAGCAGAGGAAGGCCTTGTGGTTATCTGTAGTGACCCTAGTGATGTCCCTCTCATTGTTGGCCTTGCATGTTTGTATGACAAAACGTATCTTTCTACTACTGCTGATGAGAGATGCCGTAGCTCTATGGAAGTATGCTCTGCCGTGCAGTAGCTACCATCTGTTGTTATACAATTTGTTCAATGCTGGGGTCCACCACACAGGACGCCTGCCCTTGGTGGAGAGGGTCATGGTTCCATTTGTGATTGCATGATCCATGCATTCTTGGAGATGTCTGTAGAAGCATATGTGAGGGTGTCTGCATTGTGGGAAGTGGATTACACTGGCCCAGTGGGCATTAAGGATACTACCTCAGTTATAAGATGTGTAAAGTCGGCATGTGAGAGGTTTCCCACTGTAGTCTGTTGTGTTGTGGGGGAGGTGGGATATGTATATCCAGGGGGATTAGTTTGTGATCAGATGTGACTAGTGAGGGGTATACTTCCAGTGTGTAGCACATTGTCCCCATGTTTGTGATGATCAGGTCTAGTATATTATCTCCTGTTGTGGGAGAGGTGACTAGTTGTTCCATGGCATTTGACATAGTGAATTCCGGGAACCTTTGGGCTAGGGTGTTTGGGGTAGAATAATGCACCCAGTGTATGTTAGGGTAGTCGCACTATCCCAATATGATGGTGTGTGGTGGGACATTCATATCCTCCAATGTCTACAGGAAGGCTGACTGTGGTCCCTGAGATTGGGAGGGTGGTCTGTAACATGCTACCAGTTGTATAGCAGGTGTGCCTACGGTTATCTGCACCTGGATGGTCTGTGATGCTACATGTGTTGCCACTAACCTGGAGGTGTGTGTGTCCTCCATGAATATGGAGACACCCCCTCCCTTTTTGTTTTGTCCCGAGTCCTGAGGCCAAAATGCATGATACGGGGTATAGCCTGGTACCGCTGGTGTGCTCTCAGGAGCCTTGAACCAGGTTCTCACTTACTGCACAGACATCGAGATTGGTAGAATATGTACGTACAGATATATGTAATACACACATACATATATAGATATCTGTAGAGACTTTCACATATACAGATAGATCTGACTGACAACAGCTATGTCTGTATATGACTATCTCTCACTCTCTGTCCCACCCCCTCACACTCACACTCACCCTGTGTCTCTCTCTCTCACTCTCTCCCCCTCTCTTCCCACATCTATATGTATATATCTACATCTATATATACATATTATATATACATATATACTAACAGATATATATCCATATACAGATATAAATATATCAATACGTATATATACATATATATATATATATATATATATATATATATATATATATATATATATATATACACATATATAGACTGTGTGAGGCACATGTGTGCAGATGTCTTGCTACAGGTGCATGGTGTCACAGGCATGGAGTGAACACCAGTGTAGATACTGGAGTACCATACTCCATTCAAAAACACTGACACCAGTAACCACCACATATGTACATGCCTGCCCACCACTGCATGTGTCAGGGGGGAACAGGGTCAACAAGTGTACAATAGGCTACACATCGATATACACAGTGGCACACTAGTCCTGTAATACCTGTACATGGAATGTGTCAGCGGACATGGTGTGTCAGTTATGGACATGTAGGTCACTGTACCCCTCCACACCCCACAATGTCCTACACGGTATGTGCCTCCCATGACAGCTACAGATATGGTGAAGGACACAGACATATGCAAGTAACTGTGTCAATGCACTCAAACACCACAGAGCACACACAGACTACCTACATAGAGGTTACCACTGCTGGATATACATAGTTCGGTCACACCCATGACAGTTGTCTCCCAACTACGGTAACACCTCCAACATCCACAACACAAATTACCTATGTCTGTCGTCCTTGTCACTGCAGTATAGAGCACATGGTGGAGGTACGGGACCCTACCCACAGATATGACATACCCTGTAGTAGACCACACAGAATTAAGAAGCAAGGCTCCCCATGAGTAGATGTCAGACATACCCCTGCTGAATGTTATGCTGATAGGTAATATGCCATATGAGTCACCCTGTTTAACTATTTGTAAGGAGCAGGTACGATCATAACACATGTGTCACAAGGGGCAGGGTAGCATAACAGTATGCTGCTGTAGGCCCAGGGCCAACAGCACACAACTTACCTAGGATACAATGCACACCCATTAACACATTGCAAATGGAATATGTGAGGTGGAATGAGTGTGCTAGTGACTGGGTGCATGTTGTGTACTGGTGTGATTGCTCACCATGACTGGCTGTCTGTCATGGTAGTGTGTGTCCTTGGTGTGAGGCCAGAGACAGGTGTGTGGGTTATTGCGATCAACACATACTACATTGCCATATGTTGTGCTGTGTTATCCTGTATGTCACTGTGGTGTAGGTAGGGTTATGGCAAGTAAGAGTAGTGTGCATTACCAGTGAAATATGTAACGTGCATTGTGTGCAGGGCATGGGCTGATAATGTTCCCCATACAGTACCTTGATTCAAACCTCCAGTGTGAGGTTGTGTATCGTACCTGAAACAGTGCGTTGACTGCTGCAGTATACTAGTCTGTTGTATGGAGTGTGCCAGGTACTGTTGCACAGTTGTCGGATGAGCACTGATATCTGATCATGTACATGTGTATCCCCCAATAGACAGATGCTATATATGGTGCCTAAGTTATATCACTGCAGTCAAGTATAATGTGTATTATGTGTGCTATAGTCTGCTGACAGATATTGCTGACATATTTCCCTTCTCCTTTTCAGGGCCATGGTTCACCAGCGGAACCCAGTCTACTCTGCTGCAGAGGAAGAGGAGATACACCAGAGCCTGGTGCGGGATTTCGCTGTACTCTTTTCCTGCACCAGCCAGAACCCACAGGAGAGGGCTGCACTGTGGCAAGACCTGGTCCCTTGGGTAAATGACATAGGCACACATAACCGGACATATGAGCAGGTACTCCATCACTGCAGTGATTTAATTAGAAATGTCCATCAGCGTGCATCAGATATCCACAGGCAGCAGCTTGCCACAGGTGGTGGGGTGGCTAGACATCCCCCCTCACCAGACTGGAGGGACTACTCCTGAGTGTTGTGGCTCCAGCACAGCAGCAACAACAACAACAGCATACATGTGTAATGATGGAGGCTGGAGCCACACAGCAGCAGGCAGGTAACATGCCATGTGTATAGTGACCTTTCTGTCCGCTGTTAGGTTGTGCATGTGTGGGGTGTGTCCTCGATTTGTAGCTGTTATCTTGATAATTATTGTGCATTAGTGATAACCTCATTATCTGCAGTACACCTGTGGAAGCTAACTGTTGCACTACTGAACTGTATCATGCCCACAGTATCAATGGCACAGTTGTGTCCACTGATGATAAATGTCTCTTTTCCGCAGGTCCCTCTTGTGTAACAGCAAGGCAGCTATCCATGCTGGTGAGTGTGTAATACCATTACCTTCACTACTCTGTATACTAATAGTAATAATAGGCTGAAGCAGTAGTGCTATGGGTGATTGCAGGTGTGTTTGTGTCTGTGGGTTGATATCTCATATACTGAGGTGTGTGCATGTGTGCATGTGTGCATGTGCCCATGTGTGCATGTGTGCATGTGCCCATATGTGCATGTGTGCATGTGCCCATGTGTGCATGTGCGCATGTGTGCATCAGTGGTGGCATTGTGTACACATTGTAAACTGTGTTTCCTGTCTTACTCCCAAAGGTTCTGGTGCTGCTCTGGTGTCATGCAGCAGGGAACCTGAATCAGCTGCTGTGGATAGTGATGATGATACATGTGTAATGGCACAGGTAGGTGTGCCAAGGTCCATCATTGGTCAGCCAATTGACACTACACAGCTGTCGACCCCATCAATGCGCACAGTCATCCTGCCAATACATCCTTTGTCACCAATGTCCCTAGGTGATGGACAGGACACAGTGGGCAATGACCAGGGTAATGTGGTACTGGTGGCACATGCATCCCCACACTGCAGCCATGGCCAGGGCCCTGACATGGTACCACACAGGCAGACGTCCATGGGTTCTCGTGGGAGCATCCGTGGGCATACCACCCCTGTCAGACATGCCCACAGAGGTCTTTCAACCCCAGCTATGTTTCGGGCTGTAATGCAGGCACAGTCACATATGGAATGGTACACCAGACAGGGTCTGAGGGAGCTGAGAGCATGTCGCACGGCCATGAGTGACAGTATGCGTGATGTTGCAGCTGCCATCCGCAACTTCACCGAGGTCATTTACAAACATTGGGGGGACACATTAGATCTGTTCCACAACTATATGTCCATGAGCCAGGGCAATGGTGGACGGTTGAGGCATCGACGTGGCCGTATGCCAGCAACTACAGCAGCTGGCAGCCATCACAGATGACAACAGGGCCGCGGCCACTCACATAGTGTCAGCAGCAGCCCCAGCAATGCTGGGTCTGTGCTGTCATTGGACCACCCAAGGAGACCACGTGCACGTGGTGCTGGACAGTCCCAACAGGGACCTGTCTCCAGTCAACGAACACCTGCTTCTGATGACAGTACCCAGTCTGGCCTGGTACCTGATACGGTCCGTAGCACCCCTGCCAGGCACAGGTACCGTGTCTGTGGCCACAGACAGTGATCTGTATGTCCTGGCAGGTACAGTCTGTGGCTGTCCACAAACACCTGTATATGGCAGCCATGAGGTGGGACTGTGTGCATTCATACACACATGCAAAGTGATAACACCTAGGGCTACCGCATACACGCACACACTGCATCAGCATTGCCCCATCTTGTACTGCTGTCCCTCACCAACACACACACACACACAGACATGTCAATTGGTTGTATCAGTGGCAGACTCAGGCATACCAGGTACACACCCTGTGCATATGATGAAACTGTGCCACCTCCTGCAATCTGTAACATCGGTGCAGGAACAGGTTAACATGGTGCTGATGCACAGGGTGACTACATAGACATATTGTAATAGTATGATTTTGACAACAGTACAGTGTAATTATAGCATTGTGGGTATATACCAGCATGCCTGATGCAGTTACAGTATGAATGTCATTGTATTGTTTTGTACACCCATACTAATTACCACAGTGTTCTGTCTGCACATCTTTGCATACTAGTGGTGAGGCTGTGAAGGGATGGCCACCTACATAGGTAGCACAGGGGATACAACAATGTACATATTGATACTCAATGATGGCCATGTCAACTGCGAGTTGCATGCTCTCCACACTTGACTCTGCAATGCAGAAGTTTCAGGATGTTGATATCTGTGCAGTACTACACAACAGGTTCAGGGCTCACAAGAGCACACTAGCACTACAAGGTCACATCTCATACCATGCATAACAGCACCAAAAAACAGAACTAACTATGACAGGAGGGAGAGTGTCCATACATGTCAAGGATACTGTGGTGCCAGGACAGGTAGCATACATCATACTACATCTGGAACTGCTGAGTGAGGACTCAGTGTCTGTTATTTGACATATGTATTATTACAGGTATGAGCACTTGGGTATCAGGCCAGTTATTCAACATTACGAAGGTATGTGGGCTATACACTTGTGGGGGTTGCGGCTGGACCCAGCCCGTTTGACCTGGGAATGTCTGGGGTACTGGCTTAGAGTGCCTGCATATATGCACTGTTACATACTGGAAGTCGTACACCTTGTTTGTTGTAGCATAGTCTACATACAGGCCTGCTGACTGTAGCTTTGTTTGTATGCATGTTTGCCTGTTATTTTCCTGAAACACTGATTCCACCTGCAGTGCAGATATACAGTGCCAATGTGGATCCCTAGTGACATCTGTGTTGCTTACTGTACTGATGTCCATGTGTCACTTGACAGAACGCCACTGTTTGTCCTGTTTGCATGTAGCTTGCCTGTAACACATTGCATATGACTTACCTCACATTTGCTCAAGACAGCATTCATATATGCCAGCACTGACAATTCAGGAGCACTACACCCTCACATAGTCACCTTGAGTACCTTGTTCCCCATTGGCCCTATGTGTCGTTGCTTAGTATGGGAGTCACAATGCTATGGTAGCATGTGCAAAGGTCACCTGTCGATCTACTCTCAGGTCCAGTTGGTGAATCTGTGAGTCATGTGGCAATGTTACAGCTGCCTCATGTACACAGACAACCCTCTCCCCTTCCCATACATGTACAACACATGTGAGAGATGCAACCACATAGCCAAACTGGGGGTAAGCTCTGTTTACACAGCACTGGCATTCCCTGCCAGGTGGAGTGGGATACTACAGTGAATACAGTACCAGTCTCCCACAGACCTGCCACGACCACAATCCAAACACAGACACACACAGGTACATTATTGGGCTCTCAGAATAGCATCCTGCCTGAGCAGCTGACACCTGCAAAGCAGACACACAAGCAAACATTACGCCAGAGCAGAGCACATGCAACACATAGCTCACAAAGCCTGTGTGCCAAACAGTGTCAGGCCATACGGCTAGACAACACACCTGCTACGGTTGTATGAGGTACCTCTATTGACACGTACACTGTGGTCCTGCTCCCAGGCTGAACAAGGTGACGGTCACGCTGAGCTGCCCATCGGGCACTATGATTCACCACATAACACAAGCAAAGCAATCACTCCAAGGCATGTAGCAGTATGACTCAGTCATTGTCTGTGCCAGTGTGTATGACCTCTGACGCACCTCCCTGGACTACATATAGGGGACATGGAGGGGCTCTCTGAGGTTGTGGCACAAGCTGGTATGACCCTGGCTTTGGGTAGCATCTCACCCTCACCATGAATGCTGCCACAATATGTAGACAGGATCATCGGTTTCTGCACTTAACGTATCTTTCAGTGACATCCAAAGGGGATCCAATGCCTGTCAGTGTGGGATTACATGCTGGACATGCCACATTGCTTTGCTTGGGACAGCTTGCACCTGTCACCCATGGGCCATTGTATATTGGCAGAGGCTGTTGCTACACACATACTGCCTTTGTATGCAAGGCTGATATTACATAGCCACCTACACAGGTATCACACGGGATGGGACACTAATAGCAATGCTACTCAACAACAGCAGTGTAAACCTCAAGATGCATGCAGTGGAAACTGTCCTTAGCATGGGGTACAGCAATATCCGTGCAGTAACAGACTCCTGGTACAAGGCTCCCAGGTGCACACCATCAGTGCCAGGTCATTCCTGATAGCATTCCTGTCATCCCCTACACATGCACCAAAACAGAACAGGGGGATGTATCCAAAGGCACCTCAGATACACACACCCCCAGGTTGATGGCACTGCACAAAGCATCAGAGCCTCTCCATGTGCAACACACAGTGGGTTAGACTGCCTTCAGGTTTATAGCCTGGCACACACCACACTCCCATACCCAGGAAACCCACTTGGCCTTCCTGACAACACTGGGAATATGACATTCTCTACACACACCATTATATGGTTGTACTGCAACTACCCAAACATACAGTGTGAGCATTATTCTAGCTGCAAGACCATATCTGAAGGTGTCTTATCATTCATTCCCTGCATTGCTATGGAACAACTTGTTACCACTCCCACAAGTGGTGACAACATGCTGCACCTGTTCATCACCAACATGTGCACTATATGCTCCAGACCAATCATGTATCCCTCGCTGGTGGGATGACACCATCTACAACCCACACTGTATAGTCACATACCACATGCAGCCCCTGCACAGAACACCCCAGTCATACAGTTGTCTGATGCATATTCCATGTATTCACATAAGGCAGGCTTCGGACATGGGAAGTCTTGCAGTTCACAGGTACATATGTGTAGGTGGCACACACATACATCATGTGTGCATTGACATTACTGATTGGGAACACCCCACCACACACATGGACAAACTGTGTGACAAAATTACACATGGCATGTGTAGGATACAAACCCCTACCTAACTATGTTAGATCACTTGTAAGAGTCGCATTAGCATAGCGTGCTATTTGCATTACTAGGGGGATTGCTTTCTCCTGCTGTACTTATAGGGTGCTGACATCATCAGTGTTTAGACTGTGGAATATGCAGCATGTTTTGTGTAGTCATAGTTGCCAAAAGGGACATTTCTCTTACACATGGAATTGCACATACTATTCCCCCATACACAGTCACACACACACTGGGCACTTGCAGGATTCAAACGCCTACCTAATTATGTTATGACACTAGTGAGAAACGCATTAGCAGAGTGCGTTATTTGCATTACTGGGGGGGATTGCTTTCTCCTGCTGTACTTATAGGGTGCTGACATCATCAGTGTTTAGACTGTGGAATATGCAGCATGTTTTGTGTAGTCATAGTTGCCAAAAGGGACATTTCTCTTACACATAGAATTGCACACACTACTCCCCCATACACAGTCACACACACACTGGGCACTTGCAGGATTCAGCCCCTACCTAACTACGTTATGACACTAGTGAGAGACACATTAGCAGAGCACGCTATTTGCATTACTGGGGGGATTGCTTTCTCCTGCTGTACTTATAGGGTGCTGACATCATCAGTGTTTAGACTGTGGAATATGCAGCATGTTTTGTGTAGTCATAGTTGCCAAAAGGGACATTTCTTTTACACAGGGAATTGCACACACTTCTCCCCCATACACAGTCACACACACACTGAGCACTCGCAGGATTCAAACCCCTACCTAACTATATTATGACACTAGTGAGTGACGCGTTAGTGGAGCACGCTATTTGTTTTACTGAGGGGATTGCTTTCTCCTGCTGTACGTATAGGGTGCTGACATTATCAGTGTTTAGACTGTGGAATATGCAGCATGTTTTGTGTAGTAATAGTTGCCAAAAGGGACATTTCTCTTACACATGGAATTGCACACACTACTCCCCCATACACAGTCACACACACACTGGGCACTTGCAGGATCCAAACCCCTCCTTAACTATGTTATGACACTTGTTAGAGATGCAGTAGCGGAGCGTACTATTCACATTACTGGGTATAATCTCTGCTCCTGACATATGTATAGTGTGCTGACATCATTATGGATGAAGAGGTATGTACATCTGTGACTATCCATCAGTAAGGGGGAGAGCATATCTATGCATTAACTTTGCACAGGCACAGTGGCCTACTGTACTGTGGAGGCAGACGCCATATACACTGTGGATAGCCTTCTGTATTCCCTAGGGACAACAGTCAGGTATTGCACTCTACGGCCATATGTTTACCTGTCAGATGCACATATCTGTTGCTCATATACTGTTTGTGGGTCTTTATTGCCATAGCCTTCCCTATCTCTATAAACAATGTGTGTACTGTGGGAGATGTTTGCATATCAGTGGGATCCAGTACTTTACTTATGTCTCTGTTGTAACTTCACTGTGTGCACTGGGCAGATGTCTGTATTGTGGGAGGTTCCTGTGTTAACACATAGAAATGCCAGATATGTGTGTGCAACTGCTGAACTGTGACATGGCCTAAGTGTGTGAGCATGCCCAGTTCACAGTTTGTATGGCTTCTTGACTGCCACATCTCATTTATCTAAGTGTGCGAGCATGCCCATTGTGACCTTTCCTTATGTTTGGAACTGTGGACCACCATATTTCTGTTTGTGTGTGGACGCCATCCATATATCACATGTACAGTTGAGTGTTGGACATCAGGTTGTGTTCTTACTGCCCAACTACTGTGTGTCTGAACCTAACAGGCATTATGCTGTGCCTGCAGGGTTGCCATGGGATAGTTTGCATACAGTTGTCATCATCCTTTCCTGCTGACCAAACAGTTGTATTGGTGTATAGTGTACTGGTGCAAAACTTTCACTGTGGTGGACAGTATAATCGGTTTCAGTCCTATCACTGCTTGTAATGTTTATAGTGAGCACACCAGACTGGTTGAGGGCCAGTTGTGCAGATATGACCATGTTGCATTTTGTTCAGATATGGACAGCTTAGTACATGATTGTCCGACATTGTTAATGTATTCCACAACTTGTGTGGACAGTGACAAACAATGGCCATGTGCCCTAGTCCATTTGTAATGCTAGTCAGAGAGTGTTTGTCCTTCAACACACATTTACTGGTGTTTGCCATGACATATGTCATGGTTAGTGTGCTGTGCCTCTGTCTACCTATGACATACAGGTGATATCCAGGGTACACCTGCCATCTCACATCCAGTCAAAATGATTCCTCTGGATGACAGTCACTGAGGGACTCCCTGGATATCCTGTAGTGGGAGTTTAGTCGTGAGTGGAGTGAGCTTCTGGGTTGTGGACCAATCAGTACAGCATGTCCTGTTTATGTCTGTGCTGGGGTTCAGGCCTGTCAGCTGCATAGGTCACCAGCATTCAGTGTTTACATGGTGCCAAATGTCCATTGATACCAGGTTGGTCATGGCTCTATACATCAGGCACAGTTCACCTCCAGCCAGGCAGTATGGCACTATGTGGAGCTGCAGTTACTTTACTCAGGCGACACATGGCATCTGTTACAGCTCTGCGATCCTCCTGGTGGGGTATTTGTGTGGTCATTCCAGTTGCTGCAGGTGTCTGCTACGGTACATCCCTGAAGGGCCATTGTACACAATTGTGAGGCTGCTGATGGATGACTGGAGAGGCACATTGACCTACCCTAACCAAGCTGTGCTTACCTTCATGATTAGGTGGGTATATGGTATGTTTCTGTAACCACTACAGACACATGGTTGTCACATGCAGGTTATCTATCACCTTGTGTCCCCAGGTCTCTTATTGCTCCTGATGTACTTACTGGGTTAACACCTATGTGGTAATTTCTGGCCATGTACTGTGTTTCCACAGGGGTTGACTATATCCTATTCTGCATTTAGCTTGTTGACATGGCTGTGGCACCACTTGTGTGTTTCTATGTGTGTCTTTTGTAGGTTGCTTGTGTCAGCTGGAGGGTCCGATATGGTGGCCAGTTTGTCGTCCTCTGCAAACCTGTTCAGACAGAGTCCTTCCATGTTGGCCTGTACCTATGTGACATATATAGCATACGAGAGGGATCCCAGGACCATGCCTTGTGGGATGCCAGTTGTACCTGGTTTGCAGTCTGCCATGGCTACAGCATGTCTGCCAGGTCATTTCTGTCCTTGAGCTGGTTTGCAACCCATCTACTTGCATAGGGGTTTATAGTTAGGCTGGTGAGCTTATCTGTACCGCCAACTAGGGCATTGTATGGAAGGGTTTAGCAAGGTCCAGATAGGCTGTGTGATCGACATTCCCAACATCACTGGGCTTGGTACATGTTTCACATGAGTCAGACATGTGTACAGGTCAGGATCTGCCCTATGACAGCCCCACTGGGTAGGGTCCAATGTCTGTAGGTATCCAATTTCATTATTCATGGGATCCATGATCATCCTCTCCATTACTTTGCCAACCTAGATATTCGGGGTTGAGGGGTGATAGTTTGCAGTATCCATTCAGGCACCCCCTTTGTGGTGTGGGACCACTGTTGCTGTACACCGCTCTTTGGGTATATATCCTGTGGTAGGACTGATAGTGCACAGTAATGCTATTTGCTGTTCCATTCTTCTTACAGTACTTGTTGGACACAACCCAGGACACCATCTGGTACCATTGATGCTGTGTGCTGTGCTTTGTGGATGCTGGCTGTTACCTCAGCATCTGCAATGTCGGGGGGCCAGCACTCTCCTGGGATAGATATTCGGCAGTTAGGTGCTGGTGGGGAATTTGCAAAGAATCAGTTAAGTAGGATGTTGGCAATGTGTGTGGGCTTGGTGTATTGTTTGTGATATTAGAGTGCTGTAGAACATATCTGTGGATTATCACCATGGTTCCTACCATCAGGTAGGACAGCTGTGTAATAATCCTTTGGGTCCTGCACAATTTGTATCATCATAGGTTCATAGGTTCATACTAGGCTATCTGCCCTGGCCTTGTTTGAGCACGGACAGACTGTGTGTGGGTCTCAACACCCCTTGCAATGTGCATATTATGCCCACTTAGGGTTTACTTTCCTAGATGTGACACAGGGATGGCCCCCAGTGTACACCTGCTATCTCCCATTCACTTCAACGTATTTCTCTTGTTAAGTTTGTGTGTGGAGCTCAGCCTATCATGGACTGGGATTCTGTTCCAGAGTGTCCTGAGCCTCTGGGTTATGGATCTGTCCCTCCAGCACATCCTATTAATCTATGTGTAGAGGTTCAGATATCTCACTGTGGTGTGTCTGCTGGATTTGGGGTTTCTGCAGTGGAGCATGTCCATTAATTCTGGATTGGGCATGGACTTGTACATCAGGCATACATCACCTCTGACTGTGCAGTATGCTTCTGAATTGGGCTGTGGTTTCTTCAGCCAGGCTGCAGATGTCCAATGTTTGGACCCTTTATCCTGTTGGTGGGGTACATTTTGGGTCTTTCTGACTGCTGCATGTGTAAGGTAAGGTACATGGGAACTGGGGCATAGTTGTCACATATGGGCCTGATAAGGGAAGTGTATGGAGGCACAGTGACCTCTGTAGCTCTACATGTGCATCCTTTCATATTAAGGTTGGCAATATAGCAGGTCTTCCTGGCCACCTTGGCAATGTGTGTGTCACATGACAGGTTACCGCCCACTTGTGTCCCTAGGTCCATGACTACTTCTTCCATACATAATGGATTGCCACTTATGTCATACTTTGTATGTGCCTTGTTTGGTATTTGTTGGGACATTCATACTCTGAAGTGTCTTCAGGAAGGCTGGCTGGGGTACCTGGGTTTGTGTGTGGGGTCTGTAGCAGGCTTCAAACAGGTACACAGTTTGAGACAGTGTTACTCGCCTGTGGATAGTCCATGCTGCTTCTTGCTGTGGTACCAACCTGAGGGTGTGGTTATTCTTGATAATTACTGGTAGTCACACTCCTATTGTCGTGTGTTCCATGTTTTGGAGCTGTAGAGCATGGTATGAGGCCATAACCTGGTAGTATTGGGTGCTCTTCTGGGCCTTGCCCAGGTTTCTGTTACAGAACACATATTACCATTCTCCATGCTGTGGTGGGTTTGGTATGCATGCACCTTGCAGGTTAGACTTCTGGCATTGGGTAGCATTACGTCCAGGTTATTATCCCTTGTGCTACCTATGTTGGTGGGTTTGTGTTTCCAGACTTACCTATTCCAGGCACAGTGGGGGTAACAGCAGCCTTTGCCAGTATCTACACAGCCAGGTGTGCTGGGTGTGTGCCATCCCTAGCAGGTGGGGCATCATGTCTTGCTCGGCATGTCAGCCCAGGCTGTCAGCCATGTGTTCTCCCTTGCTAACAGCAATACCTCAGCCAATTATTGTACTTGATCTTGTTGTCTTCATAGTGTGGCATCGTGCTTGGTGAGGATGAGATGTTAGGTTGGGTCTTCATGTTTGCATATACTAGATGGTGTTACATTGCTTAACACATGGCAATCATGCCTCAGGTGGTGCTGCAGGGCTGCTACTGTCGGATGCACATACTACACTCCCTGTACATGTTTGAGAGCAGGTTATGTCATGTTAGGCACCCCAGTTTCTATATGAGTGAGTCAGAGAGGGGTATCATTCCCAGGGTTCCTACTGAGCCAGTGTATGTGCTATGCGTTGCCTCTTTGCCAAGGCCAGGGCATACTGGGCACGCCTCCTTCTGCCTACTGGGGCAGGCTCAGGTTGTTCCTCCTCCGAGTCATGCTCTGCCTGTGATGGCCTTGGCAATGGTGGGGGGCTGGTTGGCCCGGCCCTATGCTGGTCCTGCTGCAGCTGTTTTTGCAGGATCATATTATGTAGCATAGCACATACCATGACAATTTGGGTACATGTAGTTGGTGAGTACTGCAAGGCTCCACCAGATGTGTCCAGACACCGGAACCGTGACTTGAGCAGCCCAAACACATGCTCTATTACATTACATGTTTGTGCGTGTGCCTCATTATGGCGTTCCTGTTCAGATGTGTGTGCATTTCTGATGGGTGTCATCAGCCACGGCTTCAGTGCATAACCTGCATCCCCCACTAGGTGTCCATGTGGGATGTCCCCATTGGCAAATGTCTGGTACAGCTGCGTCAAATGCCAGATATGGGAATCATGGTAGCTTCCAGGGCAGCCAGCACACACATTCACTATTATGCCCTGGGCATCACACACGACCTGGCAGTTGATGGAGGGGAAGCCCTTGTGGTTAATGTAGACCCTACCCCGCTCACCGGCTGGTGTTTTGATGCATATGTGCATGCAGTCTATTGCACCCAATACCTCAGGGTATTCTGCTATTTGCTGGAAGAGACGCATATTGCTGGCCAATACCTCACGGGCATTGAGGAAATCTACATGCTCACCGACATGTGCTGACATGTCATCCAGGAACTGGTGCAGTACCCTGGAGGCTGATGCCTGTGATATCCCCATCATATCACCAGTTGGTCTCTGGAAGGTACCTGTTGCTAGTATTCTTAGGCCAACACATACCTTGGTTTCCACTGGGATGAGTTCCCCTCTGTTGGTTCTGTGTGTGAGGCGTGGCCTGCACAGCTCAACAATTTGCTGCAGGAGGTCTCTGTCCACTCTATAGCGCTCCACTATCTCCAGCTCATGTAACCCCTGGTAGGTGACCCTGGGTCTATACACTCTTCTCCGTCTCCTCACTGTGGGTTGTCTGGCAGCATTTCCATTGTCACCACCCTCAGCCAGTCTCCTATGTCTCCTTATGACAGCTATGGCAGCCCCTAGTATGTTTGGTCTGAGTGCAGCTTTTTCAGTTTTCACTTCTACTAGCTTACTCCTGTCTTGCAGTATCTCTTGAGAGAAACATACTGCAATGCTGTTTGCAGTGTTTTAAGTGCTGGGCTGGGCTTGTATTCTGCCTGTGTAATTGCCTGTTTCTAATTGTTTTCACCTGCTACCTCTACAGGTATTCCCTGCTAGTTTCCTACTATTTCTTCTGCTTCCTTTTCCTCTCTGTTTCCTCAGGGGGGAGCAGCGCGCATACCAGCGAAAACACGCTCACAGTGGCTACCACGCGCGCACACACGCTTACACGGACTAGAATCTGCTTATTTGGGTTAAAATGCACGCAAACCAGCACAAACAGGTCTACAGACTTTTAAACCGGCTCCTACATGCTTACTCTGCCTTACACGCGTGCACTCTGTCTTACTCGCGCCTCCCAGTGCGCACACACACGTGCATGCACGTACAGCAAGAAACTTTGGTGTTGGCCGCAGTGTACACCTTCCATTTCTTGACTTTCCCATGCTTATCTGTTGACACTCCTCTTTTTCTTCTGTGTGATTGATATGTTTCACATACCACTTTGCTCCAATGAGCTTGCTTTCTTCCTGACATTCCCCCCTGTGATGTCACCTATCTCCTACTCTGTTACTCCCCCTTATCTAACTCTTACACTACACGGACTGTGCTCATTTGCTATGTGACAGTGTGATTCACTATCCTACCATTCATTTACATAGGATTGCCTACTAATGTTTAGTTACATGTCTTATACTCAGCTTCCCCCCTTAGCAACCACTAGACGGTGGCCATGTTGTTTTTGGTCTGCTAGTCCCTGCATTGCAAATCCATGCATTACATAAAACCCACATTTGTGGGTTTCTAACCTCCATTTTACAGTTTTATATAGTGCAGCCCATTTGCGCGGGGCTGCGCTGCGTTTAAACATCGCCGATCTCCGAAAAAAAAAAACTTTTTTTTCATGTTTGCATCAGTTTACCATGCCAATGGCCACATATTTGGCCATTGGCATGCTATCTGTAACATTTGCACAGTTTATTTGGAGCTGTCATGGCTCCATTGTGTTATTTGCAGTAACACCTCTACTAATTTACCAAGCTTTACTAGAGAACTCAGCACAGCTCCTCGTGGTGTCCAGCAGAGTTCCTAGAGCAGCAGAGACCAGAAAAGACAAACTTTCCAGATTCTAAGTATTTTTTCTGCATTTTCGACTTTTTAAGCCTTTCGATTGCTATTTCTGCCTGTTTTATTCTGTTATTACCTGTTTTTACTGTTTTTAATAGCTTGAATTGTTTGTTGCACTTGCTTGTTTAAGTTTTGCTTAAAAGTTAAACAACAGGCTAATACACTCAAGTGTACTAGCTTTTGATAGCAATTAGTCGAAACACACAGCATTTATTGTATTTTCTGCCTATCTGAAAAAAAAAACTTGAAAAAAAAAAAAAATACTCTTGTTTTCCATACTTTCCTAATAGTTTGTTCCAGTGATCAGATTTGCTGATCCCTGGGCTTTGTCTTGGTTCCTGTGTTTCTCCATTTTCCTTGTTTGGTCAAGGGGTAGTTTCTTTACTCACTAGTGGGAGTAGGGAGTACTGAGCTGCCTGTTTGTCCTCAGAGGAGTGGTTTAAGGCAGTAACTTGTAGTTTATTGGCCATTTTGGGTCATTTCCTGTCTTTTCCAGCCCCCTGCTATAAAGCACGCTTTAGCGCGCATTAGCGCGCATTAGCGCACTTTAGCGCGAATTAGCGAGATTTAGCACGGAGTTGCCACTGTTGCACACTAGGGCAGCGCCGGTTAAGCAGGTTTAAACTATTCGGGCTACCTAAAGTCCACTCTTCAAATTTTCCCTTAAAACTACCTTCCTCGAACTATACTACTGATCTAATCAGCGTATCCTATAACTAAAAAGATCATCTCTACTTGACTCCAAGTAGACTATTCTCTATCTGTTAAACCTAGCACTTGCTCCTACAGTACTTATTACCTTGATACGGCACTCTTATAGATAGCACCCCAAAAAGGCAAACCCCCATTTCTCGGTTACCCACGTCCCCCGGAATCTCTTTTAAAGTTTTTTTGTCTAGTCCTTCTAGCATGTCGAGGGATCAGTTGCTAGTGTCCTCTCCTTCTCAGCTGGTGAACCTGGGAATATTGAGGCAATGTTACAATTGCCTCATGTACACAGACAACCCTCTCCTCCTCCCACAAAACACAAATACATGTGAGAGATGCAACTATACGGCCAAACTGGAGGCTGAGCTCTCTCAACATAGGACTGGCAAGACCAGTCAGGAGGGGAAGGTTACCACACACACTATAGACCCAGTCTCACATAGTACCATCACAACCTCAAACAATACACATAAACACACAAAGACATACTCGGAGGCTCTGATCAAAAATCTACCAAAACAGCAGAGGCCACCAAAGCAGACACCCAAACAACCACCACCTCAGAACACAACACCTGCAACACATAGACCTCACAGTCAGAGTGTCAAACAGTCACAGCCCTTAAGGCCAAACACAATGCCAGACACACTAGTCATTGGTGACTCCATAGTCAGACACACTGACGCCCCGCCACCAGACTGAGTAAGGAGAAGGTCACAGTAAGCTGCCTGTCGGACGCTAGAATCCGCCACATAACGCAAGCACTCAGGTCTCTCAACAGCAGGTACAAATATGACTCAGTCATTGTCCACGCTGGTGTAAACGACCTGAGATGTACCTCCTTGGACTACATGAAAAGAGACATTGAGGAGCTCTCTGATTATGTAGCCCAGGCAGGTATGACCCTGACCTTGAGCAGTATCCTACCTTCACCAAGAATGATGCCACAATACAGAGATAAGATGATCAGCTTTAACAATTGGCTTAAACTCTGGTGTCATTCTAAGGGGATCCAATGTCTGTCTGCCTGGGATGACATGCTGGACAAGCCACACTGCTTCGCAAGGGACGGCTTGCACCTGTCACCCCTGGGATTCTGGATATTGGCAAAGGCTCTTGCCACCCCCATAGTGCCTTTTTAGGCAAGGCTCAAATTCTAAACCTACCACCCCAGAACACAAAAAGGAAAAACTAAGGGTAATGCTGCTCAATGCCAGAAGTCTAAATCTCAAAATGCACGCACTCGAGGCCCTTCTCAGTATGGAGAACATCGATGTCTGTGCTGTGACAGAAACCTGGTTCAAGGCTCCTGAGAGCACCCCAGCACTATCAGGTTTTACCTCATATCATGCTCCGCCCCAAAATCCGGACAATACCAAGAAAGGAGGGTATCCATATTCATCAAGGACACCCACACCTCAAGACTGGTGGCAATGCACGATGCATCGGAGACCATCCAGGTGCAATTAACCATAGGCAAGACTGCTCTGCAAATTGTAGCATGTTACAGGCCACCCTCACAAACTCAGGAACCTCACATGGCCTTCCTGAAAACACTAGAGGGGATAAATGTATCACCAAACACCATCATACTAGGTGACTTCAATTACCCTAATATAGACTGGGAACACTACTCAAGCCCAAACACCCTAGCCCAAAAGTTCCTGGAATTCATAAACACAAATGCCATGGAACAACTAGTCACCATCCCCACAAGAGGAGAAAACATACTTGATCTCATCATCACGAACATGGGAGCACAATGTTCAACACCGGAAGTATACCCCTCACTGGTGAGATCAGATCACAAACTAATCTCGCTGGAGGTCCTCATCCCACCCCCACCTGAAATAAAAAAAACCACAGTAAAGAACTTCTCGAAAGCCGACCTCACACTTCTAAAGACTAGTGTGGTCTCCTTTAAGGGCCCGAGCCATGGAAAACAGTACCGCTGAATCACTTACAAATGCCTTCTACCAGCACCTGCAGGACTGCATGGATAAGGCAATCCCAAGCAAAACAAAGACTCTTTGTACCAAAGGCAAGCGTCCAGTCTGGTGGACCCCAGCCATAAACAAACTCTACAACAAAAGGAGGAAGCTACTACAAGATAGAGCAAAATCCTTAAAAGGTAAGACACCCTTGATCACTATAAGTAAAAAACTAAGAGCTCTCATAAAATCATCCAAAGCAAATTCTGAGAGAAAAATAGCTAAAGACTCAAAAGACAATCATAAGGCCTTCTTTAGCTATGTTAGAAACCTGGGAGGAAACTCCCAGATATGCTCAGAACTAGTTCAAAATGATGTGAAGATTACTGATCCTACAGACATTGCCAACATACTGGCTGACAGGTTCAGTGCAAACTTCTCCCCTCCCCAAAGGAGAGATATCTATACCAAGTGATTGCAGCCCGCCAAACATCTCCGACGCCCAAGTGAGAACTGGGCTCTCCAGAGGAAGAAACACAGCATGCATGGGACCTGATGGTGTCCCCGGCTGTGTGCTCCACGAACTCAACGAGGAATTAAACCCACAGCTAGGACAGCTGTTTAATCATAGTCTTACCTCTGGATACGTGCCAGGAGTGGCGACTGCAACTGTGGTCCCACTTCACAAAGGCGGTGCCTCCACCGACCCTGGAAATTACCGCCCATTAGCTTGCCACGCCTTATCTGCAAAGCCATGGAGAGGATCATAATGGACCTCATAAATAAAGACATAGGGAATTTGCAGACTTTGGATCCATCCCAGTTTGGCTTTGTCAAAGGCAGATCATGCCTTCTAAACTTGGTTGACTTCCGAAACAGTCACCAAAGCCATTGATGAGGGAAAGGCAGTCCATACAGCCTACCTCGATCTGGCGAAGGCCTTCGATACAATACCCCACTCGGGTATCATTGAAAAACTCATCAGCTTAAATGTTAACCCATACATCACAAGATGGGTTGCAAACTGGCTGAGTGACAGGACCCACAGGGTCAGAGTTGCTGGCGCCATGTCAGACTCAAAGCCTGTCACAAGTGGTGTACCACAGGGCTCAGTCCTGGGCCCACTCTTGTTTGGCATCTACTTTTCCAAGTACAAGCAAACACAGGAGGGTTATGGCTGACAAAGTTTGCAGATGACTGCAAACTGGGCCATAGTAGAAAACACATCTGACACAGATATCCTTCAGAAGGGTCTCACAGAAACGGATAACTGGTGCCAGAGCCATGGCCTAAAGTTAAATGCCAAAATGCATAGTCATACCCTTCGGGAAAAACAAGGTTACCCCTAGCTACCAAATAGGTGGCAATCCACTGAGCACAGAAGAAGTTATCAGGGACCTGGGGACCCAGGTTGATAGTAGTCTGTCATTCGACACCCATGTAGCTAAAGTAGTTAGGAAGACCTTCTACATTGCCCACCTTATCATGAAGGGATTCTCATCTAGATCAAGGGAGGTCATAGTCTCCCTATACTCATCACTCATCAGACCAATGATTGAGTACAATGCCCCATTCGGAATGTATCTGACCCGACACTTGCAGCAGCTGGAGAGGCCACAAAAGTTCCTCACCAAAAGGATAAAGGGTCTCAAACATCTGTCCTATGCTGCCCGACTGAAAGAACTCCAGCTCTATTCAGTCGCCTACTGCTTGCTCAGAGGTGACCTTTGCCTAACATACAAGGCCATGTCAAACCCAGATTTGATGAATATGCTTCACCTCAAAAATCTAGATCCGTCAGAGCCACAAGGGCGGGAGACTTAAACCTCGACACGGCTATTAATAGGACGTGCTGGAGGGATAGATTCATCACCCAAAGACTCCCTATGCTGTGGAACAAAATCCCGGTATATGTGAGGCAGAGCACCTCGCTGGCCTTGTTCAAGAGAAATCTTGACCAATGGATGGGAGATCGCAGATATACCCCAGGGATTACCTCAGTGTCACTGCTCGACAGAGGCACAGCAAAATAATGGGTATAGTTCCCCATACTAAAGGGGTGGCGTAAGCCACAAAACTATGGGCTAGGCTTGTAAATGCCCTCGGGCAGATAGCCTAGTATGAACCTATGAACCTATGAACCTATTCAGCCCATCTCTACCACCTTCATCCTAAAATGTATTCAAAAGCTTAAGCCATGTACTCCATCAGCCGACCAACTTCCATCTGAATTTCTTCAAAAAGCAGCCAAAGAAATAGCCTATCCCATATCTATTCTTATTAACAGAACCATTAAAGAAAGAAACATCCCCAATATCTGGAAAATCTCACATATTATACCCTTACACAAGGGAGGAAACTCTACAGAATATTCTAATTATAGACCCATTGCCCTCCTGTCTCCACTAGCAAAAATCATGGAAAAATGTATTCACCACCAACTAATGAATCACTTAACTAAACATAACATACTATCTCATTGTCAACATGGTTTCAGACCTTTTCACAGTACTACTACTGCTCTCCTTTCCTTCACTGACTTCATTAACAAAAACCGCAATAATAATACCCTATCTTCAGCACTTTTCATCGACCTATCAAAAGCTTTTGACATGGTCAATCACCCTCTTCTCCTAAAAATCTTGGAATCACTTGCTATTGAACCGAATACCATCCAGTGGTTCACCTCCTATCTTTCTAACAGAAAACAAGCTGTACTCTGGGAGAATAAACTCTCCTCTCTTCTCCCGATCTCCCTCGGTGTACCACAAGGCTCGATTCTTGGACCCCTTCTTTTCTCCCTATTCATAAATGACTTGCAAGTAGCTATTCCCCAAGCTACGTGCATACAATATGCAGATGACTCCACACTCATCTGCTCTGCAAAAACCATCCCAGAGCTTCAAACTGTTACTCAAAAGGTATTCCATTCTGTTGAAGCATGGTTCTTAAAACGCTGCCTACTTCTTAATGCCAAAAAAACAAAACTCCTCCTTTTCAAACCAACTACTAGATCCCCCCCACTAGACTTCTCTATCTCTTCTATTAACAATACTCTCATATCACCTGACTCTTCTACCAAACTGCTAGGTGTGACAATTGACAACAATCTTACCTTTGATTATCACATAAACAACACTATCAAAACTGTACATAGAAAACTGGGCTCCCTCTATAGAATTAAAGCATTCTTATCCCCAACAGCCAAAGCTACTTTGGCTCACTCTCATCTCATTTCCACTCTTCTCTATGCCTCACCAATTTACACTAACCTAAAGAAAAATAATCTTTCCAAATTGACCACTACTTACAATAGTATAGCAAGATTTGTTACTGGTAATCACTTCAGAACACACCACTGCTTGAACCTACAACAACTTCACTGGCTTGAATTACAAAACATGATGCTTCTTTCTCAACTTCCCATCATCCACAGATCTTTTTATCTGCCAAACAACACTCCTTCATTTTCTAACCTCATCACCCCTTATTCTAACCAGAGCTCACTCCGCTCCTCTAACAAACTCCTAGTTACTGCTACCAAATCCAATAACCTTGCAGGTGACTCCCTGTTTTCTAACTCCATTGGTAAACACTGAAACCTCTTGCCCACTGAACTGACTTCTATTTTATCTCCTGTCCTTTTCAAACAAAAACTTAGACTCCACCTTACAAAACACTGGCTATGCCCCTGCCTTAACCCAGACTGAACCCATGTATTCAGCTATTCCCACTGCCCCTTCATCTCTGTGACCTCTGCTACCTTCTATTTTATTTCCTCACTATTCTATCACTTACCCCTCCTCTATCCTTCTCCTTCCTGATTATATTACTCAGTTTACTGAGGACTTCAAGAAATATCTAATCTAATCTAATCTACTTTCATAGTTGTCTTTAAATACCCTTTTCTCTTTCTTATGATGTTTGATTATGCTAAATAAGTTATGCCTGTGTTTTGCTTCCAAGAACGATCAGTACTCTATTGTACAACTGTTAATTGTGACTACAATAAGTTTTGATTCTTTGTATAATATTTTCCTGATACAATATATTTTTTATGTTGCTCTTTATTGCATCGTATGTTATAGTTACTATGTCTTTGTGGAGCTTTTCTCCCCGGGCCTCTGCTGGAAATGGAAATATATCCAGTCAGACTAGCCCGGTTAACAAATGTAAAATAAAAAAAATAAAAATAAAACGTACTCAGTTGTCAACTGAGTACATTTCTGCAACTAACACGACTCTTACACGGGCTGGTTTCAGCTTCGTAGATCGCTAATCTACTTCATTTGCATGCCTTTCGGCTGCAAGTGGGGGGATTAGCATATCCACTCCCTGCCCATGTAAGAGTCGTTTTAGCTTTCTCTTACACGGGATTTCGGGTTGTTCCTGGATCGCGATGGCTGCATGGAGTCTTACACGGCTCTTAGACTCCGTGCAAGCCATCGTGAATCCTGCCCATACTCCTGCACTTGTCTCATTGTTAAAGGGAAGGCTAATAGACTTGTTAACATGATAAACACCAAACTATTGCGTGTTATCAAAGCCTTAAATACTCCACACATGTAAACCTGTAAATTATATAAATATAAGGTAGGCCATCTAAAAGATCATAAATATAAAAACATACTCCCAGGTTACTTTTTTTAGCACAAACTAGTCTGTAAAACATTAAGTGTTGTGCAATGTAACTCATCAGTAGTGACTCAGATTGTTTTGTAATGGGCTACACAATTTGTCTTAAACCACACTATATGGACATCACTATATTACATAGCAGTAGATCACATTCATTCAAGATTGTTCTGTAAAAAGCTTATTTTGTACTGAATTGTGCTTTATATTCATTTATGTAAATACTATAGTAGTGATTTATACTCATGTATGTATATAGTATAGTAGTGCTTTATACTCATGTATGTATATACTATAGTAGTGCTTTATACTCATGTATGTATATAGTATAGTAGTGTTATCAACATTACTCCTGTTCATATGTAATTAGCATAGGTTCATGCATAACTACCAGGTATGGAATCCAGGAGACCATTAAGGAGTCTAGCCTAAATTCCCATTTGCCTCAAAGGACTGTCATGTTAAATGACTTTCTCAGGGCTACACAGTAGGCTAATGAAGGTGTAAGGATTCAAACCCTGTACTCTTGGCATAAGAATCAGCTCATTAACAAGTCAGAGCATTAGTCCACTGTGGTAATAGCCATGTTTTGTAAACACTACCTCTTCGTCCAGGTCTTGGCTGGAAAGGGTCAATGTTCACCTACTCGCCGGTAAACAAACAGGCAACAAATAAATGTGTCACTAGGCAGTTTGGTGATAGGAGAGGACATTGGCTGGAGATAACATTATGTTATCCTAAACAGACCCTTTAATATGGATTTTAATTCATCTGTGTTATGCTCTAGTAGCAAGCCTCATTAACTAATTCACATAATACAACTGGTGGCAAAACATGATTCTATTTATTGAATTATCTACATAATGTAGTTCACATAAAATAAGAAAAAGTTTAGGCATTTATCATTTTAATATTTTTAATGGGAAAAGTCCTCTTAAATATCTTAATTAATTTGCATTTCAATTATTTCTAACAGTTCCATGTAAAATGGATGATTTAATGGCACCAGTAAATACTCAGACATAAAAATATGAAAACCAGGCTGCTGTTTTAAAACAAAACATTGTGGAAACCATTATTACCACCTATGATCTATGACCTTTTTATCAGATTTTAACAAAAGGACGGTACTAGTTACAACCAGAATATACACTTAACTACTTCTTCCAAAATGGGTTTAATGCCTAATCTATTAATGCAGCCCTTACTAGTCTTTACATCTAGATTATGCAGGGGGAAAGGGGAAGTATTGCCCCACTGCTAAAATACTAATTCTTGGGATTTCTTTTTTTTTTTGGCATTCTGCTTGACGAATTACAGAATTAATGTGATAACTAAAGCTAAGACCTCAGATTACTTGAATTTCAGAAGTAATCCATTTCTGTCAACACTCCCCACAAGCCACATCCTCACTAGCTACTGAGAAGTCAGTAAGCACTTTAATGAGAGGCCGGACTGCCAAGTTTTGCCTCAAATATTATATCATATCTCATCTTATTCAAGATGCACAAGAGAATATTTAGTGCTTCCAAATAATGTAACAGTCCACTGTCTTAAATGTATAGTTATTAATGAAGCATAGTTTATTATGAATTGTTTCCTGTGGCAGTTTATTTTCTTTCCTTTATTTTAAGAAAATTCTTAGGTGTATTGCAATAGGGCAGTTTTAGTTATGTTGTAACAGACAGCCAAAAACAACATGTAAAATATGAAGTGTGAAATGTTTCACCCTAGTCCAAAAATGCCAAGTGCTTTTCAAGGTTGTCGATAAGAATATTACTTCATTTCACACAGCAAAAAAAGTTTAAGCAATTACCAACTTTTTTTTTTCTGCTGGCTGTAGAAAGATATGCAGAAGATAAATGGACTGCAATACACGGAGCACCAAAATTAAAAAAAAAACTGCAATTGCTTATGTAGTATGAGACACAACCATAACAACCATATCAGAGTTTACCCCCTAAGCACTGCTATGTTTAGGTATTGAGTGACGTTCTTTCATTCTCAACTGTCCCTGAATATCTTGCCTTATATTTTCTGTCTGCGAAACTTTACAGACATTATTCTGTAAGTCACTTATTTAAATTAGAGCAGTATTTAAATACTGCGCTTGACTTTTTTCTCCAATTACATGTACTTGCTGTCTATGCAACAGCACTCACTAAGTACTTTACTTTCAAAGCCAGTAAAACCGTTTGCACATTTTTTTTCTTTTGTAATTGGTAGCAAGTGGAATAGATAAAACAATGTATGCACAATGAAGAGTTATGTTTGGGTCTCACAGAACATAACCAGTTATTATTTATGCACATTGAAGAGTTATGTTTGGGTCTCACAGAACATAACCAGTTATTATATATGCACATTGAAGAGTTATGTTTGGGTCTCACAGAACATAACCAGTTATTATTTATGCACATTGAAGAGTTATGTTTGGGTCTCACAGAACATAACCAGTTATTATTTATGCACATTGAAGAGTTATGTTTGGGTCTCACAGAACATAACCAGTTATTATTTATGCACATTGAAGAGTTATGTTTGGGTCTCACAGAACATAACCAGTTATTATATATGCACAATGAAGAGTTATGTTTGGGTCTCACAGAACATAACCAGTTATTATTTATGCACATTGAAGAGTTATGTTTGGGTCTCACAGAACATAACCAGTTATTATTTATGCACAATGAAGAGTTATGTTTGGGTCTCACAGAACATAACCAGTTATTATTTATGCACATTGAAGAGTTATGTTTGGGTCTCACAGAACATAACCAGTTATTATTTATGCACATTGAAGAGTTATGTTTGGGTCTCACAGAACATAACCAGTTATTATTTATGCACATTGAAGAGTTATGTTTGGGTCTCACAGAACATAACCAGTTATTATTTATGCACAATGAAGAGTTATGTTTGGGTCTCACAGAACATAACCAGTTATTATTTATGCACATTGAAGAGTTATGTTTGGGTCTCACAGAACATAACCAGTTATTATATATGCACATTGAAGAGTTATGTTTGGGTCTCACAGAACATAACCAGTTATTATTTATGCACATTGAAGAGTTATGTTTGGGTCTCACAGAACATAACCAGTTATTATTTATGCACATTGAAGAGTTATGTTTGGGTCTCACAGAACATAACCAGTTATTATTTATGCACATTGAAGAGTTATGTTTGGGTCTCACAGAACATAACCAGTTATTATTTATGCACATTGAAGAGTTATGTTTGGGTCTCACAGAACATAACTAGCTATTATTTATGCACATTGAAGAGTTATGTTTGGGTCTCACAGAACATAACCAGTTATTATTTATGCACATTGAAGAGTTATGTTTGGGTCTCACAGAACATAACCAGTTATTATTTATGCACATTGAAGAGTTATGTTTGGGTCTCACAGAACATAACCAGTTATTATTAATGCACATTGAAGAGTTATGTTTGGGTCTCACAGAACATAACCAGTTATTATTTATGCACATTGAAGAGTTATGTTTGGGTCTCACAGAACATAACCAGTTATTATTTATGCACAATGAAGAGTTATGTTTGGGTCTCACAGAACATAACCAGTTATTATTTATGCACATTGAAGAGTTATGTTTGGGTCTCACAGAACATAACCAGTTATTATTTATGCACATTGAAGAGTTATGTTTGGGTCTCACAGAACATAACCAGTTATTATTTATGCACATTGAAGAGTTATGTTTGGGTCTCACAGAACATAACCAGTTATTATTTATGCATAATGTAGAAGCCAATAGGTGAATTTCTTGGCATCCGTGTCTCAAAGACATAATATAGAGGATTATGATCTAGTCCCTGATCATAATCTGGATATTGTGTGATAAAGATGTGGAGGCCAAGAAGTCCACCTTCAGAGCTCAGTTCTTGGTAGCCATGTCAAGAACACATAATCATAATCCTTTGTAGTGCTTGGAAATGTATATTCTTCATGTACTACTAGTCACATAAAAGTAAAATAAATAAATAAATAAATAAAAGCATGATGTGTTATATCAGCTGAGAAAGCCATTAAAGCAGTGAGGAAGTGGTTGACGTCCTTACATATTCCCTGTCTAATGGAAGCAGTTTATTTCAAAATAGTGGCTGTAATGTAGCAAATAACAAGCAGAAATAGGAGTTGAAACAAAGCTGTTTCATTTCTGCTGCTGCAATATTCTGGCCGGCACTGCCAGATTTTAGTGCCAGATGGGATCTTAACAGCACAAAGGGGATGTTTAACAATTGTTAAGCACCCTTCTAAAGGTTAAGGTTGGATCTCACACTAGTGTAGTGCTGAACCAGGATGTTATTTAACCTTTGCAGGAGTGTAATCATGGCACTCTGTGTACTAAAACATGGTTACAATCAGAGACCCAATCATAGCCCTCTGTGTAATGTGCACTGCCATTAATAGCAAGAACTAAAAATTAACAAAGTCAGTAGAGCTTCACTAATATGGTAGTAAAATTAATGTTTTAAGTTCATAGGTGGTAAATATGTACACGATCCAGAAGAACACTGATGAGCTTGGCCCACTTCCTCATTTGCCCCAGAGCACTGTCTGGTAAAATCATTTGATCAGAGTAATACAGTAGCAAATGGAGGCTGTGGGAATCAAGGTATGGATTTGAGAATCAAGGTATGGATTTGGGAATCAAGGTATGGATTTGAGAATGAAGGTATGGATTTGGGAATCAAGGTATGGATTTGAGAATCAAGGTATGGATTTGGGAATCAGGTATGGATTTGGGAATCAAGGTATGGATTTGAGAATCAAGGTATGGATTTGGGAATCAGGTATGGATTTGGGAATCAAGGTATGGATTTGGGAAGCAGCTCATTAACAGCTCACTGCCTTAATCCTCTTCTCTAACTACTAGTCTTCCCCAATCAGGTGTTGTCAGAACTAGACAAAAATCCCTACATAACTTGCTGGATTGCTGGCTGGCTAACAGGTAAGACCTAAGAAGTTAGGATTGGTGAGACCACCTCCACCAGTGGAGTACCCAGAGTCCCATGTTGGACCCACTCATATTTAACATTTACTTCACAGATGTAAAGGCTAATGCCAAAGGCCTGTGGCTCACCAAGTTTGCAGATGACTATAAATCAGGAGCTATCATAAATTCCATCCATGACAGCAACTTCCTGTATCTAACACAAATAAACGATTGGTGCCAAAGCAGCAGATTGAAACTTAATGCAAAGAAATGCATTATAATCCCCTTTGGGAAATATACACCCAAGCTAATTACTCCATTGCTAAAACATCCCTAAAACACCCCTAACGGATGACCCAATAGCTAGATATCTGGAAACATATGTAGACTGTAATCTGGTCTTCAACCAGTCATAGCCAGAATAGTAAGAAAATCATTCTATGTCTCCCAACTCATAAGCAAGTGTATGTCATTCAGGTCCAAATAAGTTAGAGTACCCCTCTACTCACCCTTATCAGACCCATCATTGAATGCAGTGCTCCATTTGGCATGTACCTAACCAGGCAATTGCCACAGTTGGAATGTCCTCAAAGGATCCTCACCAGGAGAATCTAGGGTATGAATACCCTGTCCTACACAGATCACCTTAAGGCCCTATCTCTGCACTCAGTCTCCTACAGGTTACCAAGAGACTATCTATGCCTAGCATATAAAGCATCCTCAGATCCAGTTCTGATGGATCTCTTGCACATACATAAAACAAACTGCATCACAAACACTAGATCCAAGGAACTGAACTTTGCCTGTGACATAAATAGAAGATCTTGTACATCCATAAAACAAACAGCACCAGAAACACTAGATCCAAAGAACTGTACTTTGTCTGTGACATAAATAGAACATGCTGAAGAGACCAATATGTGTCTCAAAGGATTCTCGCACTATAGAATAAACTCTCCATCTATGTGAAGCAGAGTTCATCCCTGACTCGGTTCAAAAGAAACCTTAATCATTGAATGGAAAATAGCAGATTCACCCCTTATCTGATCCTCATGTCTCTGCTGGAGAGAGGTCAATAGTAAGTAAATTAATTCCCAATTAACATACTCCCCAAACATAATCCTTAGTTACCTCTTTACTAACATACACCACCATAAAGGCATCCAAGGAAGTTGGGGACACAACTGGGTTGGGTTCCATAGCTAGACTTGTGCAGACCCTTGTAATCATTAGCCTAGTATAAACCTGTAAACTTACACAAGAAGACAACGATGTAATGCCTAAAACAGTCTAATATCTCTTTACCTTAAACTGTGGATTATGTAGAACTACTGACCAGAGTAAATAAAATATTCTTACTTACTATACCGTGACAGTGGGGAAAGTCCATAACAATAAATATCTCCAGGTAATATTGAAGTAAGTACAAGACTTGGAAGCCCATTAGGCAGAGTTTGGTAACTGGTACCCCCTAAGAACTTCATAATAACTGCTAGCTTTATTGTGTGTAAAGGAGACACACATCTCACTGAGCTTTGTAAGGAGCTTGTGACAGTATCATGCCTACCTGAGAACAAGATTAGGTTAAAAAAGATTAAAGGTAATTTTGATATGGATATCAGTCATATGGGAGTTAATGATGTAACAAGGCTCTCTCTCTTGGATATTAAACAGGAATGGGTGGGATTCTTAGGCATCCTAGCGAACATGGAAAAATGGTTCCATGACTAATGTAGCTATTAACAGTCACAACTGAGATGAGCTCTCTAAGTGTTCAGCAACTGAAACTGGCTGTTTGACTCTTAAAAGTTATTTGCAGGGAGCAAATCCATTCTACTTAAATATACTAACTCTGAGAAAAAATAATTAGCAAAGAAAGCATAATCTTAATATTTAAATAAAAGAAAAAGAAAGAAAGAAAAAAATGTGTTGGCACATTAGAATGCCAGTGTCGCAAAGGACTATACTTAAACATGGCATCCAAAAAAGAGCTGCTTAGCAAATCCGTCCATCATCTCATATGACATGTGAATATAAAAAATGTTGGCATTTAGTCAGTGACTTAGAATGCAGAGGAATCACTGCCTGTTACCATGGAGGAAGATCTGCAACTATCTAAAATGTTTCACTGCTGATGGGCTTCGCTTCTCTCCACAGTAAGTGCAAGTAGTGAACAAAATATGTTCAGAAGTAAATATCAGGCTAGCTGCCCTTATGGATCATTTTATCCATAGCAATTTGCCTTCAAAGATGAGAATCAAACCTGTATCTTGTGGTTGTGAGGTAAACACATTAACTATTATGCCACCTCCCCAACCTCATAAGCTAAGCCAGTAACTGGAGGTCAGAATCAAACTCTCTACCTTGTATATCTAAGATAAAGACATTAACCATTATGCCAACCTCTCAATGTACTTACACCTGACATCCAAAATTCAGAGCTGCTTAGCTCTGTTCCCAAAGAGTTGTTTTAGAATTTGTCAAGCTCCAATAAATAAATAAATAATGAATGAATGAATGAATATACGATACACAACATAAAAAATATAAACAGAAATGACCTTGCTAAATGCCAGAAGCAATAAAATAGTTTTTTTTAGAAGCTTTTCCTCGGCTTAGTGGATATTTGCATCTCTAGCATCATTAAGACATGGTTTAATGATCCAACATGCAAATCACAAATTCCAGGGTTACCTCCCATCATAGCTGTTGATTCAGAGAGATAGGGGCCAGTCTTTGTAAAAGAGCTGTTATAAGCAAAAACCAAGAAAATGCCTCAAGTCTAAAAGCCACTCATACAATCAATGCCAGCAGTTCTGAGTATTATATATTATAGGAATCTACCATACATTGCCTATGTTACCTGAAGACTGTGGTTTTCCTGACTAAAATCTAGTATGTAAAAACAGTGAAAACACAATCCTTGTACAAGATTTAAACGACCCTGAAACTGACTTGATAAATATCTGAGTAACAAATTAAATACCATCAGCTGTTAATTGATTTAATTAATTAGAACTATTTGGAACAAGCGGTGCAAAAGCCAGATGAAATTTATACAAAATGAAACTGGGGAGTTTGCATTTGTTAGATATGGAACAGCATGGGTTTGTTAGGGGGCACTTGTGACTTTTGCATCTTGTGGCATTCTTAGAAGATGTATTAGCAGCACTAAATGGAAGGCCAACAGTGCTTACATACTCTCTACTTTGTAAGTCTATTGGCATTATTCTACAAAATGAGACAGATCATTGAAAAATCATGATTTCAATTCATATGTTATTTAGTTGGTAAATTCATTGTAAATAACATGGACAACAAGCCTGAGAGAGCAATAACTGTTTATTTCAATAGGAATTACCAATAGTACCTCAGGTTGCTCAGTGCTGGATCCTCTTCTTTTTGGATTCTTCTTCTCAGATATGCAACTGGGGAACTGGCTATGGATAAACAAATATTCTGAAGACTCCAAACTGCGCAACAAGAATATTTTAAAAATGGTGAAGTTTTCCAAGATGATCTATGAAAAATATGAACCTAATGTAGTACTAAAGACCTCACCTTTAATGTCAATAAACTTAGCATCACACGACTCGTCAAAAAGGATATGATTGCAAAACAAAATGGTAAAATCATAAAAAATACACCATCATTAAAGATCTAGGCAAGATATGAGAAAGTTGCACTTTGACCAACTTACCAAAGTCAGAAAACATTCTATAGCTAAATTTTATTCTAAAGAGAATGTCTAGTCACTCAAGAGAGAGATTGTTATACCACTTTGTACCTCACTGATCATAACTATTGAGTACAGTCCTGCATTTTATAGCCTTTCAACTGTCCATCTGAAAGATCTAGAAACAACTCAATGATTCTCTACTAGAAAAATCACAAGTTTAAAAAACTTAGAGCTTAGAAAGGCTTTAGAAGTTGCCATTATATTTTGTTTCTTACTGATTGAAGAGGAGATCTATGCCTAGTCTACAAGGGAATTTCTGATCTGGTTCTGTTTGATAGTCTAGCTTGGAATATATCACTGTACAAGGTTACACCAGATAAGAGAATCTAATAATAAAAATAATAAACATAAATACAAAAATGAGACAGATGCATTACACAATTCCCTCCATGATTATGGAATAAGCTTCTCCTTACACTCCAAATAAGTCAGCCTTTAATTTCTTCAAGACATAATCTTCATATGCATGTGGGAATTAAAAAATATCAGCATGGGATTTCAATAGTCAGGCTTGAAAAAAACAGTAGACTATAAGTTTGATAACAAAACCTACGAAAAAAATCTGTGAACTATTTGTAAAACAAAGAAGTGCATGCTTTCTTATCTATGCAAGAAAATCTTGCTCTACAGATTAGAATTAGTCGCACAACATCCTGTAACACAGCTTTGCCTTATTAGAATAGAGCTTAGTTCAGTTATTACATTCAGGGAATTATAAGCAGAAGGATTAAGTTAACATCGTTAGCAGTCGTGTGCTCTCAGTGATGATTATATGTGAAATAAATGCATAGCAAGTTTTGTACAGTTACACTTTGCTTAGCAAGACTAAAGGTTAAATATGCTGTGTAGATTGGTTGTTTTATGTTATGTGTTGTGAATAGCTTGGTCACAGTCGTGTTACTAATGTATTTATACAATAAAGTTATTTTAACATTAAAAAAATAAAAATAAAAAGAACGGTCCTAAATTGCCTCTGCCATTGTCAAAAAGTCATTTAAAGAAATGCCTATAATAGTTTATAAGATCCTTATCCTGTCTGTCCAGAGCTACCGAATAGTTTCTTGTAGCAGATTCTTGGGCAATTTCTGCATGCTCAAGCCTGTTTTTGACAATAAAGTCTTTAAAATATAAGTAAATTATTTGGAAATCCTTTTACTCTGGGCACATAAGTAGTATGGATGATGTATTTTTATCAAATTCCTGTCAAAAGTTATTATTTTCCTGAATTAAAATCTGCTGTATTCTATATTCAGACCTCACTCTGAGAGCCACATACGTTTCAGTAGCCATTTTTGGAGTCTATACTGTCCTTACTCCATAACAGTTCTGTTGTTTGTGATTTTGAGGAATGGTTTATGCAAAAATCTGGTATTGTGTCTTAGTTACTTATACTAAATAGTTGCTGACAATTAATTAAGATATAACCTTGCTTTACTTTTTGTTTCTTCCTTTGATCCCATGTGCCGTGTGTTGGGACTTGATGCATGAACAAATAATAACTATAATCAAGATAGCTGAGTAAACTGTCACACAAACAAAATAAAATAGAATTAAATAAAATACTAACAGCAACAAAATAAAAAAATATGCTAAAGCAGTATGAAATATATTCCATTTTCTTCTTTTACGCATATTCAATATGGTGTTCTCACATTTAAGACATTCCCAATATGCAACTTTTGTTTTCATAATTAATTAGTTTGTCATTTTACCCACTGCATTTGTTGTACATTTGCCTACATAACCTGATTACAACAGACCACTATTCACTTGCTTGGAATCCTACTTGCTTAGGCATACTGTTTTTTTATTTTTCTTGCTTTTTTTTTTTTGAGAGGCAGAGATCATTTGTATTCCTTTGATAATAAGTTTCTATTGATCCGAGGTCAGTGCACCATTAAGAAAGGGTTGAGACAGGCATTATATTTCCTGTCAGTGATTAATACAGAACCAGAAGAAAAGAGTCTTTGCCAATGAGAAACTAAATAAAGACAATAATTTACCAATAGCAGATATGTGATTGTAGAACAAAATTTGCCAGGTAATTGCTACATTGTAACTTTCATGTCAAACAATAAACCCTGCTGTGCCCACTTCACTGCCATGGAGAGATAAGGCCTTGACCAAACACCAGGTGACCTGCATTTTTTTTTTGGAGCTGGGGGATGGGCATGCCTATCCTTCAGGGGAAGAGTAGACAGATACCAAGCAAAGGACAGCCCACAGGCAAATATTTTGCCACCAAGCAATGTACAACTTAACATGGGTGCAATGGAGTGGGTGCTCACACAGGCAGGGCACAGTGACCCCATACAGTGATGAATTCACTTGTCCTCCACCTAGGGCACAGGTCAGGGGTCATAATAAATATACATTTATTTCTAGGATGAGGGCACAAGTTACCATTGCATCTGTCTGTATGTTTGGCCTCCCCAGGATAGCTTTATCTCTCATTGGGCAATGTCCAAGACAGAGGAATAAATAAATTTGGATGACAGGGGGAGATTAACTGTTTACAGGCACCATGGGAAAAGTATATAGAAAATAAATATACTGTGCACTACTACATTTACCAGATTAATGGCATATGATAGGGAAAATATATGAAATGGTTTCTTGAAAATATCAGCTGTTACATTTAAGACCTGGACTAAAAATATCTACGTTATCAGCTTATAGTCAATATACTAAAAATATCTAGAGCACAATGAACTTAAGATGGGCTTACTGAGCTTCATCTGGATTTTTACCTCAAGCAAAGATTAACAGCCTTGATTTAGATTTACAGAAAAATCACTTTGCACCACAGCTCATGAATTATCTAAAGGATATTGTGCAAATTCATCCCCAAAAATGGTCAAAATACTAAAACAATGTAATAAACATCCAAAAAATGGTCAAAATACTAAAACAGTGTAATAAACATCCAACTGTATGTAATAAGCATCAAACTATATATAAATCAAATTAACTATCTATGTTATATACAAGGTGCGGTATTCCATTTCTTAAAGTGAACAAAAAAAGGAAGTAAAAATGTTTTATAATATTAAATATTTATAGATTATGAAGTAGGTCAATCTGTTCAAATAGAACTACTATTACAGAGTAATGTCATGGCTATTTCTCTGTACAGTCGCAAAAGATAAGTTGCCATTTGACTTCCCTACAGCTCATCCATTGCAATACGGATGGGGATCTATCTGATCAAGTTCAGCTTCTTGATATTGTACTGTCAGACTGCTGTTTTCCATAGGAAGTCACTGCCTATATTATTGCCAAGCATCTGGGCAGCACAGTTTTATAGCGGTTAATGTTATCACCTCATAGGGAGAGGTTCTCTGGTTCAATTCTTGGCTGGGGTGCCTTCTGTGTGGAGTTTGCACGTTCTCCCTGCATTCATGTGGGTTTCCTCTGGGTACTCTGGTTTCCTCCCACAATGAAAAGACATGTGTCTGGAGTGTTTCTCCCCGGGCCTATGCTGAAAATAGGCTCTGTCCTAGTCAGACTTTCCCAGTCAACAAATGATAAATAAAATAAATCTGCTGGCAGTGATTTATTTATTTTCAAAGATTTATTTTCTCCTTCTGTTTGTACATTCATGGAGTTGGTAGTTTAAGGTATGGGTGTAGGAGATGAGCTGGCAACAATGCAAGAAACACTTACATTACAATTTTTGTCAGGTTGAATTCCTGACTAGATATACTTGCAGAGTTGGTTTCTCACTGAGTTGTAACTCAATGAGTAGTAGTGGAATCATTATCAATCAACTAAGCCCTTAATTTTTAGTGAGAAAGTGCCATGGTCTATCCAGTTATGCCAAGTGCTGGGACAGGGAAATATCAAAAGGGCATTATACTGAAAATCCAGAACTGCTGAATTATATAAAAGCTGTTACATACATTTTAATATTATATATAATTTAACAATGCTGGATAAATCATTAGCACCATGTCGTCTGCCCTATTTTGTTCTTTTGGTAATGTAAGCTGTCTAATGCTTTGAACAAGTCTCTAATCAACCAAAGTTAGTCCATATTTATGTACAATATTGGGCAGGATTCATGAAGCCTCCGTTTAAGAGTTATAACTCTTACACGGAGGCTGCAGTTAAACGGAGTGATGTCAGCATGCTCTGCATATTCATGAGAGCATGCTGAATCACACCTAAGGCTAACACGGTCCGTGTAAGACAGTAGGGGGCGTGTCCGTAGGCCGAGCCCTGCAAGCGGACACGCCCCCAGAAGAGTAAAAGTGCCCAAAGTAAACACCCATGACAGAGTCCACGGAAATGTGAATAAACACAACACAACACATGCCCCCACAGACTATGAACAGAAAACATATAAATAAACATGTTATATATTTTTTTAAATTGTAAAAATGTTTAACCGTGGGTGCGCTCATTTGCGCGGGCATGCCCGTAGTGCAGCTACAGTTAGCAGTCAGTGGGAAAGCATATAAGAACTAAATATGCAGAGTAAGCCAGGAAGCAATAGCGTAGCAGTAGAGATGTTGGCTGAAGAGTAGGCATTCATGGTTCGAGCCCCCACAACACCAATTTTTATTTTTAGCAAAATAAGCACAAAACAAGTCCCTGACAAATATGTACACATAAAACCACATTTTATGTAAAATGTAATGAAATAGCCCATTTATATTGAAGAAATGTGAGGTAACAAAAGAATAAAAAATGCCAGATGTGCCCATAGCTGAGCTACAGTTTAACAGGGTGAGTGCATCTGCCCATACATGAGCAGTGGTTTAACTGGTGCAAAATGAGTGCCTGTAGCTGAGCAGTGGTGTAACATGCTGAATTTAAGTGCCCTAGCTGAGCTGAGCGTAATATGTGTGCTGATAGCCAAATGAGGCTTAAACCAGCGTACCCCGTTTGCGCGGAGCTGTGCACCGCACAAACAAGCTAACCGACGGGCAACATTGAGCAAGCCGTATCAAAACTGCCTTTACACAGACACACCCCTCAGCATGTCTAGACAGTCATGAAAAATAAAAAGTAGTGGCCAGGTTCGAACCCAGGATACTATACACCATAGTCAAGGTACCAAACCACTAAACCATGACAGCAGTACCTAGAAATGCAATAATAGCTAATATATAGGAATGAATACAAACTGGAGCATGGCAATGCAGGTTTACCAAAGTTGATACAATTCCAAAATGGCCAATCACAGATATGTGCGGGAAAAACGGACTATATAAGCCCCATAGGCTGGAATACACAGCATAAATGATTGTAGAACTGAACTGCAGGCAGAATGACAGGAGTATGAGAGGGTAGTTGCTTTTGAGCACAGAGGTGGGGTGTTGAGGAGTCCAGGTACATGGTCTGGCTCTTAGTCCACAATCATGAGGCCCAACTCATGCAGGGCCAGGTCCTCTGGGGAGCATACAGGGCTGAGGCATGGGACCGGTTGGCTCATGATCTCACCAGTGCCACAGGGATTCCAAGGACTGGTGAGGAGGTCCGTCACCACCATGCGGACCTGAAGAGATGCAAGCAGGACCAACTGAACCTTTGGATCCAGGAGGCCTGGCAAACACCCAACGCCCCACTACTGAGTAAGTTACATTTAATTATGTATGTAAGAAATTAAACTAGCTGATATTATGGAGATGTGTATTCCAATATTACTTCATTTATATTACAGCTGCAGGTGTCCGTTCTGCGAACCGCAGAGCCTATGGTGATAGGCTGGTGCGGTTGCGCCACCAGGCAGGTCAGTAATCCACTACCAGTAACTGTAAAGAAATATAAAAGTATGACAGTCAGCAAAAGAATTCAGTGTAATCACTAAGGAATAAAATGTGCAAGTAACAGTGTGAAAGTGTCTGCAAGTATTGCTTGATTACAAAAGTGTGTTTCAGCCTGTAAGTTAAACCGAAAAATGAAACTGCCTGACATAAATTCTGAAATAAAAATGCCCCACCTGTAAGAAAATAGTACACAACCTGCAGCAGGCTGAAAAGTATAGCCGCAGAAGATGATGAAATCACATGTGTGAAATATATCCCTGTTGAAATACTGAAACATGACAGAAGTGAGACTGCTGGAAAGGATTGTAATAAACAGGTAAAACATGTCAATAAAGCCTAGAAGTAAGTACCACCCTGAATAGTAAAATGAAAGCAAGTGAGAGAGTGTGAGAAAGTGTCATGAATCCAGCAATGCAGTAGTAATAACCCCTGAATAAAGTATACTGCAGTCAAGACAGAATGAAATGCATGTGAGAATAAAAACCAAACAGTGAAATCTGTTCAAAGTGTTGCTGCATCTGGAATGTGTATCCCAAAATCTGAATATGTTGCTCTCAGTCTGCAATATGCAGATAGGATGATTGTCTGATATACCAAACATCCACATTTGTCTGCAGCTATATAAAGCAAATGTAGCAGGATGATGTAGCTGAACAAAGCTAGATATGAATGTGTATGAAGAACAATAAAATGTATATTGATGTTGCAGTAACAGTCCTATCACCAAGTTGAAATAGTTATCATATAGGAAACTGTAGTTAGAACAGTAGTGTGTATATATCTATAGCTATTAGAAATGTACAACATATGTATTGGTATTTGAAGGTGTTAATATTATTTTCTTCACCCCACCCTATAACCACATATAACCCATTCCATGTGAAAATGGTATGTGCAATCACAATTAACACCCCTGGAAGTTTGTCCTGTTGGGTCATATATATTTGCATGTCCGTTGATGCATCTGCCCTATTCATACATCCAAACCTGATGGCCTGTTGCCATCAATTAACCCTGCATGTTGTTGGACTGTGTATTTCTGTTCAAATTATGCATGTGTTATGCATGCTGTTCAATGGTGTGAATATCTGGGTGTTTGGTTAATGGGAATACTAATGCATGCTGTTACAACTAATTGTGAATGGTATTATATGTCACTAACCCAAACTGTCATGACATAATGCAAAACATAGGACAACAGGGAAGGTGGGTTCCGGCGGACCCACCTCTCCCACCTCAGCTGGCGAGTGCACCTGGCACTATTGCCGAGTCCGGACCCTCCTCCGGTGGCCCTGTGCCACCTGTGGGTGGAAGCGCTGCAAGGGATGGGGCTCGCCCCCCCTCTGCAAGTGTGGCCGGAAGAAAACCACCACTCACCCTCTGTAGCGTCCGGACTGTGGTGCGTAGGGAGATTCGGGACTCTGTTCTCGAGCCCCTATGCCAGCTTGAGGCACGGGTGGCACAACTAACGGGCATGCCTGTTGCCCAGCCTACACAGCCCCCAGCACAGCCCCGTCCTGGGCAGTGAAGGAACAGTGGCAACTGCCTATGGGTGGGGATATCAGTTCCACTGTTGCCATCTGTGGGCTCATGGGCTCTGGATATCCAAACCTCCATCCCCGTCAATTATGTAACCCCCCACACGTGTCATACACCGCCCCTGTATGCGTCTTGTTTGTCCTGTCTGTTTACCTACCCAACCTACCTCCCCAGCTGTACCGACTTCCTTCACCTGACATACCACTCTCACCTGCAAAAAGAAAAAAAAAGGGCACTCTGTACCCACAAAAAAATTACGCCCCATACATAGCTGCCCATTCCGCACACATGTCTGCTGGACATGGAATCTATCAATTACAATTGGCTGTATAACAAGTATTATTGTTGTCCTGACACCTCTCTCAGGGGTGGAAGGTCTCAAATGTCACACCAAATTACATACATATGCACAGCTGTTGCTGATGAAGAAATGGGCAGCTATGGGCCTTATCTACATCCCTCCTGCAAATCCCAAGCTTGTTTCCCTATTCTCTTACCCTCTTTGTGACCCCTTTTTCACCACTTTCCTGTCTCCCCATTTTCATTTCTTTCAAAGAAAATAGCGCGGGTGTGCGCCAGAGTAAGCACTGGTAAGCGGTTGTAAGCGGGTGTGCATGTGCGGAGCTAACCGCCAGTGCGCATGCGTGAGCTCCGCGCAAACCAGCGCTAACCCGGTTACAACTGCTTAAAAGTGCCTTAGTCACTTTGATTGACAGCTCCTGTACTCAGTTCAAAAGCAAAATAAAATCCCACTGTCAGTCCCGAACCCAGGACCTTGGAAACACTAGTCTGTATGACCTACTACTAAGCCATGACTCTTATACAAGAACATTGTGCTAAAATAAATATAACATGTAATAGTAGGGATGAATGTAAAAGGAATATAGGATGTGTAGTACCCAAAGCATGTCATGTAGAATTACTGTCAAAACTACTGGATTCCCACAATAGTACTGTGTGAACACAAACAGCCATGCTAGTTGGTAGCTTGTAGATAATAATGTCAGTTAAAGTGCATATATAAATGTATGTATATGTACATATATATATATATATATATATATATATATATATATATATATATATATATAAATATATATATCTATATATAGTTGTAGGAGTCATTGTGCATACACACTTACTACAGGGAACATGACAGAGGAATGGAGAAATGTGAATCTACAACACAGCCTGAATCATGGGAGAGATACTAACCTTTACACTCACAGAACACTGTCCACAGCATACCAGCTTGGTCCCCGCCCTTACAATCTGAAAGGGCAACACCTATCCCACATACCCTTTTATAGCACTGACTTGAAATCACAGTGAGAACTGCAATCAGTACACAACTGGCTGTATGCAATTAGCAAATGCTGGCTTACAATTGGTGCAGAGGTCATCACATGGACCTATGCAGATACCTACAAAAGCATCCAGTACTAACACTCCACACATGCAATACATTCATTGCACTGTCTGGAAGCAGACAGAGGGAGAGAGAAAAGTGAGAGAGAGAGAGAGAGAGAGAGAACAAAAAAAAAAAGTATACACTGTGACTCTGTCACCCGAAGCTGTCAGCAGTGACAGTAGCAGCAGCAAGCAGAAGCAGTGGTAACGCAACCAGCTGCGACAAACACAGGTAATGCAAAGTAGCAGGTTAATAGTGTGCATACTGTGAACCCTCCAAATGTGTCATAGGTCTGTATCTATAGGTATGTCCATGTGATATGTTGTGTGTACATAGTTCCACCAAAAGGGGATGACCATACATTACATGTCAATCAGTCTTAGGCCATGATCCTGGCAGCAGTTGTCTGTGCGTTGCCCCAGCAATGGCTGTAGTGACTGCTTTGAAAGGTCAGCCAGGTTCAAAAGGCAGGATCAGCCCATCACAAAGGCACACTGGCTGGGAACAAGTGTCTGCAGGTACCTGATATCACTGCATATGCATCCCATACTGCATAATTCCATAGCTTAGCAGACCAGGCCAGTTATGCATATGATGTGGTAGTTCCCAGGGTCAGTCGAGGTGCCTCCTTAGTGGTGTGGGACCACTGTCGCTGTATGCCACTGTCCAGGTACATATCCTGTAGTACCGCCAAGATAAATTATCAGTGTTATATGCAGTTGTATGTCCTCTCGGAGTGCAGGTAGCACACATCCAGGGATACCATGAGATCACAGTGATGCTGTGTGTCTTGCTCTGCTGAGGGCGGCCCTCACCTGGACATGTGAGATGATAGGGAGGTTACATACAACTGTGATAAATATTTCAACTGTTGGGGGAGAAGGAGGGGGGATACATGCACCGAACATGTCTGCAAGACTGTTGCCAATATCCGTGTGTTTGGTGAATGTTAAGTAGGTGTGTATTAACACAGAGCATATCTGAGGCATGTGGTCCATATGTGTAACATAACTGAAGAAGGTCTTGTGGTCATCCATAGTGTTTGTGGCCATTTCCCTCCCAGAGTAGGCCGTGGCCATTGTTATGACGGACCATAGCATAGTACCAGTGCTGACCACAGATGCCTTCCCTTAATGTGAATGTGCTCTGTCCTGCAGTAGCCTCCTGCTATTGTTCTACAATCTGCCTCTGTCTGGGGTCCACCGGACAGGATGCCTGACCTTTGTGCATAGGGTCTGGGTTAGAAATGTGTGTGCAAGTTCCATGCAATCTGTGGCATGTCCGTGGTAAGCATTTGCAAAGGAGTCAGCAGTGTGGCTTGTGGCTTCCACTGGCCCAGTGTGCTGCATGGATACCATCTCAGTCCCAGCAAGTGAATAACTGTCTAATCACATACATATCAAAGTAGTCTACTGTGCTGGTGGTGGTGGTGGTGGTGTAATATGTATATCCAGGCCATGTAACTTCTGTCCACATCACAGTAGTGGACGGCGTCCCACATACAGTACCTTGGGATGAACCCCCAGAGTGAGGTTGTGCATTGGACCTGTCAGTGTGTGCTGACCGATGGGGCATGCTACTATGTTGTGTGGAATGTGGCAGGTATTGTTGCACAGGTATTGGCTGAGCACTGATATCTGGCCGTGTACCTGTGTATCCACCACGACACACACACATGCAACATATGGGAGTAGTAGTATATCACTACACATGCGTATCATGTATAGTATGTGTGCCATATATTGCTGACATAGTCTGCTGATATCCTGTTTGTGTTCTCTTCCAGGGAGATGGTGCATCAGCGTAATCCCACCTACTCTGTAGCGGAAGACGAGGAGATCCACCAGAGCCTGGTGTGGGAGTATGACATCCTGTTTTCCCGCACCAGTCAGAATCAGCAGGAGAGGGCTGCACTGTGGCAAGACCTTGTCCATAGGGTAAATGATATTGGCACGCATAATAGGACATATGAGCAGGTACGACATCACTGCAGTGATTTAATCCGAAGTGTCCATCAGCGTGCATCAGATATCCACAGGCAACAGGTTGCCACAGGAGGTGGGGTGGCCACACATCCCCCCCTCACCAGACTGGAGGGGCTACTCATAAGTGTTGTGGCTCCAGCATTATGATGGAGGCTGGTTCCACACAGCAGCATGACATGGAGTGTGCAGGTAATATGCCATATGTACACTTGACTGTTCTGTACACTGTATCATATGCAATATCAATGGCACAGTTGTGCCCACTGACATTAATCTCATCATTTCTGTAGGTCCCTCCAGGGTTACAGCAAGGCAGGCCATCCATGCTGGTGAGTGTGTTTAACATAACCTATAATAGTCCTGATAATGCTAGTAACAGTAGTGTAACTCAGTAGTGCTCTGTGTGTATACTGCGGGGTGTGCATGTGTGCATGTGTGCAGGTGTGCCTGTGCCCATGTGTGCATGTGTGCATGTGTGCAGGTGTGCCTGTGTCCACGTGTGCATGTGTGCATGTGTGCCTGTGTCCACGTGTGCATGTGTGCATGTGTGCATGTGTGCCTGTGTCCACGTGTGCATGTGTACACGTGACCACGTGTGCATGTGTGCATGTGCCCATGTGTGCATGTGACCACGTGTGCATGTGTGCATGTGTGCATGTGTGCATGTGTCCATGTGTGCATGTGTCCACGTGTGCATGTGTGCATGTGTCCATGTGTGCATGTGTCCACATGTGCATGTCTGCATGTGTGCATGTGTACCTGTGTGCATGTGTCCACATGTGCATGTCTGCATGTGTGCCTGTGTCCATGTGTGCATGTGTGCCTGTGTCCATGTGTGCATGTGTGCATGTGTCCATGTGTGCATGTGCGCATGTGTGTAGAAGTGCATCACTGGTAACAATGTCTGGAGACTGTAAACTGTGTTTCCTGTCTTCCTCCCACAGGTTTTGGTGCTGCTCTGGTGACCTGCAGCAGGCAACCTGAATCCTGTGCCACGGGTACTGGTAATGATGATATTTGTGTAATGGTACAGGAAGGTGTGTCAGGGTCTGCCATTGGTCAGCCAATTGACAGTACACAGCTGTCAACCCCATCACTGCGCACAGTCATCCTGCCAGTACATCCTTTGTCACCATTGTCCCTAGGTGATGGACAGGATACAGTGGGCATAGACCAGGGTAATGTGGTACCTGTGGCACATGTGTCCCCACACAGCAGCCATGGGCAGGGTCCTCTGATGGTACCACACAGACAGTTGCCCATGGGTTCTCGTGGGAGCATCAGTGGGCGTACTGCCTCTGGCCGACGTGCCCAAAGAGGTCTGTCAACCTCAGCTATGTTTTGGACTGTCATGCAGGCACAGTCACGTATGGAAAGGTACACCAGACAGGGTCTGAGGGAGCTGAGAGCATGTTGCACAGCCATGACAGACAGTATGCGTGACATTGCGGATGCTATCCGTAATTTCACCGATGTCATAGACAGACGTTGTGGGGACATATTACAGCAGTTCCACAACCAGATGTCCATGAGCCAGGGCAATGGTGGGCATTTGCGGTGTCAACGTGGCCGTATGCTGGCAACAGCAGCAGCTGGCAGTCGGCGCGGATGACAACAGGCTCGTGCATGCCCCCATAGTGCCAGCAGCAGCCCCAGCAATGCTGGGTCTGTGCTGTCATCGGAACGCCCCAGGAGACCACGTCCAGTCAACACACTCCCGCTTCTGATGACAGTACCCAGTCTGGCTTAGTACTGGATATGGTCCGTAGCACCCCTGCCAGGCACAGGTACCGTGTCCGTGCCCACAGACACTGATCTGTATGACCTGCCAGGTGCATTCTGTGGCTGTCCACAAACCACTGTATATGGCAGCCATGAGGTGGAACTGTGTGCGTGCATACACACATGCAAAATGTTAACACCTAGGGCGACCACATACACGCGCACACTGCACCAACACTGCCCCACCCTGTACTGCTGCCCCTCACCAACACACATACCACACATGTCAATTGGTGGTATCAGTGGCTGACTCAGGCATACCTAATCCACACCCTGTGCATATGATGACACTGTGCCACCTCCTGCAATCTCCAACATCATTGCGGGAACAGGTAAACACGTTGCTGATGCACAGGGTGACTATATAGAAGGGTATTAGTAGTATCATGTTGGTAACAGTACAGTGTGCTGCTATGACTGTGTGTTTATCCCAGCATGCCTGCTGCAGTAACTGTATGAATGTCCTAAATTGTTATCTGCACCCATAGTACATACCAAAGTATAACAGCTGCACATAATTGCATGCCGGTGGTAAGGTTGTCAACAGATAGCCGCATACATGGGTAGCACAGGGGGAAAGCTAACGCAAGTAGTGATATGCAATGGTGGACATGTACAGTAATGGTGTCAAGTTGCCCACAACGATGATGCCATGTGGATGTTCGCGCATGTAGATATGTGTGCAGTACCAATGTAATCCAAATCACAAATAACTATGACATAATATCAGTTCTACCATGGGCATCTGCGCTGTGTATTCCTGGGTACATGTTGATAGTGCCTACATATTTGCATTGTTACTTACTGTTATTGTTACCCCTTCTTTGTTGTACAATGCACTACTTCCAGCCCTGTTTACTGTAGCTTTGTTTGCATGCATGTTCGCTTAGGGTTCCCTGGAACACTGCTTACACCTGCAATGCAGAGTTACAGTGCTTCTGTAAGCTCCTAGTGACATCTGCATAGTGTATGATACGTATGTCAACTTTACACATGACAGAACATCACTGTCTGTCCTGTACGCATGTACATTGCCTGTGACACATTGCACATGTCTTACCTGGCATTTACCCACGTGTGCAGTCATATATGTTAGTGCTATGAAACAGTAGCGGTACACCCACACATACACACCTTCAGTATGTTGTTCCCCATTGGCCCTATGTGTTGGTACTCACCATGGCAATCACACTACTAGGGTAGCATGTGCAAAGGTAACCTGTGAATCACCTCTATGGTCCAGTTGTGGTTTATGTGAGTCATGTGTCAATGTTACAGCTGCCACATGTATGCAGTCAGCCATCACCCTTGGCCAGGAACGTACAACACATGTGTGGGATGCCACCACACAGCCAATCTGGGGACTGGGCTCTCTGAACCCAGTAATGCCATACCCTGTCAAGTGGCATGTCATATATACTACATCCTGGACAAACATCAACCCCAATCCCTGTTGCTACTATTGATAATACCCCTGAAGATGTTCCTGATAGTTTTGACCAATTCTTTACTGAGACATTTCAGGCCCTAGCTAGCCATCTACCTCCTAGCTCCCCTGGTCCTGAAAGTAGCACCCCTAGAAACCTACTTGCGTTCAGCTGCCAACCAGTCACCACTTCACTTCTCCGTACCTTGATTGAAACAGTGAAACCCACTACACTTTCTGCTGATCAACTCCCTGCCGAGTACCTATCAAAATCAGATGATGGTATTGCTTACCCCGTCTCAAAGGTAGTCAAACAAACCATGGTAGAATCTAAATTTCCCACCATCTGGAAAATGTCATATGTAATCCCACTTCACAAAGGAGGCAGCTCTACTGAATTCTCCAATTATAGGCCAATAGCTATACTCTCTCCACTTGCAAATATTATGGAAACTTTAGTCATAGACAATTCATGCACCACCTAATCCAAAATCGCCTTATGGCAGACACTCAGCATGGCTTCCGTCCTCATCACAGCACTACTTCAGGCCTCCTAGCCTTTACTAACACCATAAACCATACTTGCAACACTAATTATATATCCTCAGCCCTCTTTTGGATCTTTCCAAGGCATACAATATGGTTGATCACCAACTTGTAATCCACACCCTGCAAACATTCTGTCTAGATACTGGAGCCTTCCAATGGTTTCAATCCTACCTGCATGGTCAACAGCAGGCTGGCCTCTGGCAGAACAAACTCTCTAACCTTCTACCTAACACCCTCAGAGTACCACAAGGCTCTATACTAGGGCCCTTGCTGTTCTCCATCTTCATTAACAACCTTTATACTGTCATCCCAAAAGTCAGCTGTATCCAATATGCTGAAGACTCTACTCTGATCTGCTCAGCCACATCTCCAGTAGAGTTATGGTCAGCTACCCAGACCACCTTTAATACAATAGAAAACTGGCTTTCTGAACATCATCTGATCCTAAATCCCAAATAAACTAAACTGCTGATGTTAAGTTGTCAATCTCGCCTTCATTCTTGCTTGATGGGTTCGGAGCCGATCCCTCGGCTCCGACTCGGCACTTGCTAAGCTCGAGAGTCACTTTTACCAGCTTGAGGCAGCCCCATATCCCATGATGCAAGGCGGTAAGTACCCAGATCTCGTTTGCCGCTTCGCTTATGAGGTCCTCCTTTTACCAGCTCCTGGTAAGTGATTCACTTTTTGGATATTTAAGCCCCTTTTTCTTAAAAAACCCTTAATTATTAGTTATTAGTTAATTTTTACATTTGTGACAGAAAAAGCCTGTCTTTTCTAATTTATTTTAGTCAAACTTTACCCATCCCATCCCCTCCCTGTTAGGGTGTGTGTGCTTGTTTATAGAAATACCTTTTGGTATTTTATTTAAGTTAATTTTTTGACTGGTGTGTGTGTGTGTTTGTGTAAAGCACCATGTCAAAGGAGAGGGTCTCAGGTTTTAAGTGTGACTCGTGCTGTCAGAAGATGTCTCTGACAGACGGTCACACTTGCCTGTATTGCCTGGGGCCTCTTCACCTGCAGGACTCCTGTGCTATTTGTCATTCCTTCAGCCAGAGAGTCCTGCAGGAAAGATGCAACAAACTGATCCTTAGGGGCCTTCTTAAGCCGGAGGGCTCTCCGGCTAAGTCGGCTCCATCTAAATCAGTTAAATCTTCCAAGGCCCAGGCTTCTGTATCTAAGCCTGCGGCCTCGGCTCGACTTCGTTCGAGTCGAGATGCTCGGCTGGAGCCGATTCTGGCAACAGCCTTCGCCACCGATGGCTATCGGTGCCGAATCTGTATCGACCACTTCGGTGTCGGCTCCGATTGGTTCCGACACCCATGTGGCACAGGCATCGGTGTCGGCTCCGATCGGCTCTGACACCGTTACTTTGGTGGCTGTATTGGCTCGGCTGGAGCCGATACATCGAGGCTTCCTGTCGGCTCCGACAGGATCTATAGTATCGGCTCCGGTGGCTCATTCCAGGAAGAGGTCGGGGTCTCCTTCCTTGGAGCCGATACTTTCGCCGCTTCACCTCTTCTTTCGGAACGGAGCCATCAGAGCCGATCTTCAAGGTCATCCAGACTGTCAGATCATGACCTAGAGAGAGTGGTCAGTAGATTACTTAAGTCACAGGTACTGGCCCAAATGTTACATAGTCCGTCTCAACAGACGACTGTTGGTCCACACCCCGTTACAGTTCCTCCTTCAACTCTACCCCAGAGCTTGGGTTGGAGTCTTCGAATGGTTACTGCTACGGCTGGAGGACAGATACCCCTTCTGTTCCTTCAGCCTCTACTCTTATCTCCTCTTGAGACCTTCCTTAGAGGGATTCGGTGGTCGGGCTTCCATGGTCTCCTCCGAGGGGTGAGTGGCATCGGACCCTTGTCCGAACCGCTCTTCCTTGGAGCCTCGGCCTTGGTGAGCTCGGCTCCGACATCTGCCTCGGAGACTTCCTTCGGTGGTCCCTGGGTTCCTAGCTCTTGAGCGGGTTCTCTCGGACCTGCCTGGGAGGGGAGCATTCGAGGTGAAGAGTGTACTGGCCACTGGTATCAGTCAACAGTCTGTTCCCGTAGCTCCTCCCTCTATAGTACCTGTTGACATCTCTGCCACTTCTCTTGCTACAGGACCCAGAGATCCTCCACCTCAGGTTTCCCCATTGATTTCCCCTCTTCCTAGGATTCTCCTGATGTTTCAGGAGATCCTCCTAGGAAGAGGACTTGTAAGAGGAAGCATGTAGACTCCCCTGAGTCTGTCACTTCGGATACTGACTTTGGTGAGTCAGAGGATCCCTAGATCCCCTCTGAGGATGTCTCCTTCTCAGACATCCTAGAACTCCTGAAACAGAGGGGAAACTGGCCCACCAACAATCCCTCTGAGGATGAGTCAGTATACCTAGAGGCGTTTGGATCTCGGCCCTCCACCTCCTGGGTGTCTCCGCCTTTCGACCCCCTTATGCAGGTTATTGCTTGAAAGGCGTGGGCAGCTCCTGACTCTGTAGAGCCAGTCCCTAGGAGGCCTTCAAAATTTATCACTGCCCCGTGTGACAAACAATTCCTCACTAAGGGTGTCCTCGCTGATGCCATGGTGGTGGCTGCGGCCACCAAAAAGGAACTTGCAGATCCTTCCATGCCCGTCCATCCTCCTAATAAGGACTCTAGGACCATGGATAGGTACGGTAAGCGGATGTTTTCCTCAGCGACCTTTGCTATGCGTTCGCTGAATTACCTATGTCACTTCACCAGACTCCAGAGGGATATCCTTAAGGAGCTGGGTGAAGTAGTTCAGGATCCTATAGCTGCTGAGGCTCAAGAAAAAATTGCTTCGCAGCTAGGAACCCTCAATTCCATTGCAAACTCCTCCATGCGGCTAATATCTTATGCTGCGGATGGAGCGAGTAGAGCCGCAGGTACAGGTGTGGCTCTTAGACGCCAAGCCTGGATGCGGCTATGTGATTTTGCGGATCCCTTTAAGGCGTCCTTCACAAATTCTCCCTTTGATGGGTCAGCTTTGTTTGGCCCTCAGGTGAAGGAAACCTTGACCAGGTGTGAACAGGACGGCAAGACTCTTTCTGCTGTTGGAGTCCGTTTTCCACCCTTCTAGACCTTATCCCAAAGGACAGAAAGGTGGGAAAATGTGGTTCCGTAAATCCCAAGGAGTCACGCCGGATTCACGTGGTCAGTTTACCCCTAGAGGCAGAGGGGTAACAACAACAGACGCTCTAGAGGCAGAGGGGTCCGAAAACCAGGGAAACAGGGAGCCTCTCTGACAAGCCCTTTCAGCATCCCTGAGGTGTTGCCCGGCTGTCCCTCCTTGAGGCAGTCGGGAAGATTATCACTGTACCCAGAAGCCTGGCATTCCCTCACTCAAGACAGATGGGTACAGTCGATCATATCCAAGGGTTACATAATTCCTTTCGAGGAAAGTCCTTCCCTCAAGTTCCCTTCCAGATGTACCACCGGTCTAAGGAGATTGCAGAGTCAGAAGTCTCAAAACTACTGCAAAAAAGAGCCATTCAGCCAGTTACAATAGACCATTCAGAGCCGGAATCTACTCAAGGTTCTTTTGGTCCCCAAAAGACGGAGACTGGAGACCAATATTGGATCTCAGCAGACTCAACAAGTCTGTCAGGAAGACAAGATTCGAATGGTCACTCTTCAGTCAATTCTGCCCTTCTTACAGAAGGACAACTGGATGTGCTCAATAGATCTTCAGGATGCGTACTATCACATCAAAATTCACAGACGCTCAGGAGATTTCTCCGCTGGCTGGGGTCCAGTCATTTCCAGTTCAGAGCCCTGCCCTTTGGTCTCACTACAGCCCCAGAGTGTTCACCAAATGCATGGCAGTGGTCACGGCTCACCTGAGACGTCAAGGATTCCAGGTGTTTCCGTATCTCGACGACTGGCTCCTGTCAGCCACCACCAGGCATCAGCTTATACAAGCCAGGATTACACAATAGACCTTTGTTCTCATTTGGGCATCTCAATCAACTTCAAAAGTCATCCTTATCGCCCTGCCAGTCTATTACCTTCATAGGCAAACTTAAACACTGTTCGGATGTCAGCTACCCTTACAGATCAAAGAGTTTCAGACATTCAGAGTCATGTCAGGATCATTCTGGCCAGCAAGAAAGTACAGGCCAGAATGGTTTAAAGGTATTAGGTCTCATGGCTGCGGCCATTACTCTTCTTCCTGGCTCGATTCTACATGCGCCTTCTTCAGTGGATGCTGTTCACACAATGGTCATACCAGCAACTTCCAATGCGTCACCAGATTCTGGTGACACAGACATGCAAAGAGCATCTTGCTTGGTGGATCACATCGCCTCAGGTTCACCAAGGCAGGTACTTTGTACCCCCATCCCCGATAGCCACTGTCACCATGGATGCCTCCTTGATCGGGTGGGGGGGTCATTATCAGGGCAGGATGGTTCATGGGACGTGGCAGCCGTTCGAGTACCATCTGCACATAAATGTCCTGGAGATGAGAGCAGTGCTTTTAACGTGCAAGCCCTCAACTACTTTCTTCCCGTAGGGACAATTGCAGTCCACACAGACAACATGTCTGTAGTTTGGTATATCAACAAACAGGGCGGAACCAAGTCCTACCCCTTGTGTCGAGCGCTCAGACTATGGCAATGGGCGATCTCCTCTCATCGGTTTCTGGTAGCAATGCATATCCCTGGGAAAACCAACATTGTAGCGGACAGATTGAGCAGAGCTATTCTCATGCCTCACGAGTGGTCTCTCAAGCAATCTATAGCGGAAGAGATTTTTCTGGAATGGGGTCGTCCATGTTGCGATCTTTTGCTACTCCCCAAAACAGCAAATGTCCAGACTTCTTCAGCCTCTTCCTCTATCAGGCCATCCCCCAGAGACGCTCTGACCCAGGATTGGCCCCAGGGACTTCTTTATGCCTTCCTCCATTTCCTCTGATCCCTCAGGTGATCCAGAAAGCTACCGTTTGAGAGCCAAATTGATTCTCATTGCCTTACTGGCCTCGACAAGTTTGGTTCCCGTTCCTCCATCATCACCTTTTGGTGCAGCTGGCATCTGGACCCAGTGCCAGATCTTCTGATTCACCAATCGGGTCAGCTGCACCGGTCAATCCTTCTCTCAACCTCACAGCATGGTTGCTCCACTTCCTTCCTTAGCCAGGCTTCCTTTGATCTCTAACCCAGTTAGAGACATCATAGTAACCGCTAAAATCCTCTACCAGGAGGATTTATACTAGCAAATGGAACGTTTCTCTTATTGGGCTAAGGCCCAGAATATTGATCCTTTTACTGCCCCTGTTCAGGCAGTCCTGGACTTCTTAGCAGAGATTTTTCATGCAGGCTCCTCTTCTTCCACAGTCAGAGTTCAATTGGCTGCTATTTCCAATTTTCATGTCGGGATAGCAGATCATAATATTATGTCCCATAGGCTCTGCAGGGCCTTCTTGAAAGGAATTTTCCTACTAAAGCCTCCAATCAGGAATCCTCCTCCTCAGTGGGATCTAAATTTAGTGCTGACATCCTTGATTCTTCCCCTTCGAGCCAGCTGTTTCTTGTTCCTGAAATATCTTTCTTGGAAAACTTTATTCCTAGTGGCTATTACATCTGCCAGGAGGGTGTCTGAACTTCATGCTCTTTCGGTTCAACCCCCCTATTTGGTTTTTCACAAAGACAGAGTATCTTTGAGAACTAACCCAACCTATTAGCCTAAGGTCGCTTCAAAGAACAATTTGAATCAATCCATTGATCTCCTGTATTTTTCCTAACTATTCAGATAGAGCTGAACAAAAGCTACATTATCTTGATGTCCACCGTCAACTTAGATATTATTTGGACAGAACAAAAAATTTAGAAAATCTGATCAACTTTTGTTTCCTATGCGGATAATAAAAAAGGCCTTCCTGTTTCTAAAGTGACCTTGTCCAGATGGCTTTCTTCGGTCATCTCCGAAATTTATACTCAGAAAAAGAGCTGTGCTCAAAACCTAAAGCACATTCAACTAGGAGCTTAGCTACTTCTACAGCTTTTCAAGCTAGACTTCCTTTGGACACTATTTGTGCAGCGGCCACTTGGGCTACTCCTCACACCTTTGTTTCCCATTACAAATTGGACTTGGCCTCCAGGGACAGAGCCAGTTTTGGCTCTACAGTCCTCAAGAGTTTGTTCCATTGAGCCACCCAGGATAGAGGTGCTAGGGACACGGTCCCATCAAGCAAGGCGAGATTGACAACTTAACATTAAGAAGTTATGTACCTACCATAACGTTCCATGTTAGTTGTCTTCTCTCGCCTTCTTTCTTGCGACCCTCCCTCCTTCCCCCTGGCCTGGACAGACCTTGTTATAAGAAACTGTTATGCTGAAGACCATTCAGACCTGGTCCTTCTTCCATCTGTAAGTTTTCTTTCTTCCTTTGGGAAGTATTTTATGCTTGGTGCTATTGCCCTTTGTCAGCAAACGAGATCTGGGTACTTACCGCCTTGCATCATGGGATATGGGGCTGCCTCGAGCTGGTAAAAGTGACTCTCGAGCTTAGCAAGTGCCGAGTCGGAGCCGAGGGATCGGCTCCGAACCCATCAAGCAAGAAAGAAGGCGAGAGGAGACAACTAACATGGAACGTTATGGTAGGTACATAACTTCTTATTATTTCACCAACACGCAGGTCTACTGCTTTCACCGTTACCATAACATCAACTGATGGCACAATAATCTCCCCTGACCCATCTACTTAACTATTAGGTGTCATCATAGACAATAATCTCAAATGTGACCTACATGTTAACCAAATTATCAAAGCTATCAATAGAAAACTAGGGTCACTTTACAGAATTAAAGCCTTCCTAGCCCCTCCAGCTAAAGGTGCCATAGCTCGCTCACACCTTGTTTCAACCCTTCTGTATGCATCCCCTCTACTCTCGAATATGAACAAGACTGTCCTTAACAAACACTCAATTTGCTACAACCACATTGCCAGGTTTGCCACTGGGCTGCCTTTTAGGACACATCATTGCATTAGTCTAAATCAGCTTGGTTGGCTTGCAATGCCCAGCCTAATACAGTATAACCAACTGATTATGGCCTATAAAATCCTCTATAATCCAGACAATACTCCTGCACTTCAAATATTATCACCCCCTATAACAATCCTAGACCACTTCGATCCTCTAACAAACTACTAATTCAGACTAGCAAATTTAATAACACAGCCGGTGATTCTCCCTTTGCAAACTCTGTAAGTAGATCCTGGAACTCACTTCCAGCTGATATTACCCTACTTTCCACCTTAGGTCAATTTAACACTAGACTCAAACAACATTTGTCACTTAACTGGCTATATCAATGTATCAAGCCTGGCTAACTCGAATGTGTAAGATCTGTGAACCAGTTTACTGTGTAATTTAATTTAATCCTGACTTGTGCTCAGGACTAACATTAACCTGTGGAACATGTTTAACTTGCTTACTTATGTAATCTCTGTAAATAATCTGTTTGTAATATGTAATGCTGGTATTATGTAATGCTGTATCTGCTTACCCTTGTAGCTTTTCTCGCCGGGCCTCCCCTGGAAATGGACATGCATCCAGTCGGACTATCCCGGTCAACAAATGTAGGATAAATAAATAAATAAATAAAATATATTACAGTGACTACAATACAAGTCAGACATTGATATGCACTGACAGCATGCTGAACACACTGGGGCATACATGGGGACTCAGAATAGCATCCTGCCTGAGCATCACACACCTCCGCAGCTGGCACACAGGCATATGTTCCGTCGGAACAGAGCACATGCCACACATGGCACACACATCCCCTGTGCCACACACTCACAGCCTGTAGGGCTACACAACACACCTGCTACAGATGTGTCAGGTACCTGTCTTGTGTGCTGCACTGGGGTCCACTCAACAGGCTGTATCTGGTGAAGGTCACAGTGATATGCCTCAGGGGCACTATGGTCCACCACAGAACACATGCATACAGGTCAGTCAGAGGCATGGACACATATGACTCACTCATTGACCATGCCAGTATGGCTGCCTGAGACATACCTCCCTGGACTACATGATAGGGAACATAGAATGGATCTCTCAGCATGTGGCACAGGCCAGTATGAGCCTGATCTTGGTTGCCAACATACCCTCACCAGGTATGCTACCACTATATGTGGGAAGGGTGTTGTATGTCTACATTATGCTCAGTCTCCACTGTCATTCATAGGGTATCCGCTGGCTGTCAATGTGTGCTTACATGCTAGGGAAGCCACAATGATGTGCAAGGGTCATCTTGCACATGACACCCATGGCCCGATGTATAATGGCAAAGCTCCTTGGTACACACATACTGCCTTATGCTGCAGGACATGGTTTACATAGCCACCTCCATGGGTATCACACAGGTTAGGACACTAACAGTGCTGCTACACAACAACAGCAGTGTACACCGGAAGATGCATGCACCAGACACTGTCCTCAGCACGGTGAACTGCAATGTCTGTGCAGTACCAGATTCATGATTCATGGCTCACAGGTGTTACCCATCACTGACAGGTTATGCCCCATACCATGCCTGTCGTCCCCTACACATGTAACACACATGGACAGGGGGGTGGTATCCGAAGGTACCACAGATACACACACCTCCAGGCTGTTGGCACAGCACAAAGCATCAGGGCCTAATCATGTGCAGCTAACAGTGTGTCGGACTGCCATCTGGTTCATAACCTGGCACACACAACCCTCCCATACACAGGAAGACCACCTATCCTCCATAACAACACTGGCAATATGACAGTCTCAAGAACTGTGTTTATATGGCTGGACTGCATCCAGCCAAACATTGTGCATGAGCATTACTGTAGCTACAACACACTAGTTGAAGGGTTCACAGCATGTGGTCACTGAATTGCAGTGGAATGACATGTTACCACTACCACAACAGGTGGGAACATGCAGCACATGTACATCAACTACATGTACACTATATGGCCCAGACCAGATGTGTATCCCCTGCTGTAGGTATTTCACCATATACACCCACACTGTATAGAGACATACCATGTGTGGACCCTGCACAGTAAGACACAGTCATATTGGTATACATTGCAAATACCATTTATCCACTCGAGGCATGTGTCAGACATGGGAACTACTGCAGGTCACAGGTATTTATGTGTATGTGTCACGCACATACATCATGTGTGCAATGCCATTGCTGGTTTAGGCAATGGCATGCATTGTTATGTACAAAGACCCACACAAGGTCATACTGTGTGACACAACCACACATGGCAGTTGTGGGTTACCAAAACATACCCATCTGTACTCTGACAATGATAATAGACACAGTAGCAGAGCGCACTATTGGCATTACTAGCCAACTAGCCCTGTTTGGCTGTGCTGATAGTGTGGTGACATCCCCTGTGTTTACTGGGGGAGTATGCAGCATCTGGTATATTGTAGTATTTGCCAAAAGGATCTGTTCTCTCACACTTGCATTTACACACACCCTACTACCCCCACACACACCCTACTACCCCCACACACACTTGCCATTTGCAGGATTCATTCCCCTACCTAACTAAGTCATGACACGTGAGAGAGACGCATTAGCAAAGCGCACTCTTCGGTTTACTAGATAGTTCCTCTTCTCTGGCTGTACTTATAGGGTGCTGACAACATCAGTATTTTTAAAGGGTAATGTGCATCAGGTAGTGTGATCTCCTGATTGCCAAAACTAACATGTTTTTTATATGGAAATGCACACACACAAGCTCTCCACCTCCAAACACAACACATGCCATTTACTGGTTTCAAACTCCTACCTAACTGCATGACGATACTCGAGAGAGATGCATTAGTAGAGTGTGCTATTCGCATTACTGGGAGGCTTCCCTTCTCCTGCTGTACTTATAGGGTGCTGACATCATCTGTGTTTAGAAAGGGGAATGTGCATCCTGTAGTGTGTTCTCCCATTTGCCAAAAGGGACATTTCCCTCACACAAAATTGCACACACACTAACCCCCCTCATCCCAACCCACACACTTGCTGGATTCAAACCACTACCTAATTATGTTATGACACTTGAGACAGACGCATTAGCAGAGTGCGCTATTCGCATTACTGGGAGGCTTCTCTTCTCCTGCTGTACTTATAGGGTGCTGACATCATCTGTGTTTAGAAAGGGGAGTGTGCATCCTGTAGTGTGTTCTCCCAGTTGCCAAAAGGGACATTTCCCTCACACAAAATTGCACACACACTAACCCCCCCTCATCTAAACACACACACACTTGCCATTCAAACCACTACCTAACTATGTTATGACACTCGAGACGGACGCATTAGCAGAGTCCACACCAAAGGGACATTTACCTCACACAAAATTGCACACACACTAGCCCCCCTCATCCAAACACACACACTTGCTATTTACAGGATTCAAACCACTACCTAACTATGTTATGACACTCGAGACGGACGCATTAGTGGAGCACGCTATTCACATTACTGGAAGGCTTTCCTTCTCCTGCTGTACTTATAGGGTGCTGACATCATCTGTGTTTAGAAAAGGGAATGTGCATCCTGTAGTGTATTCTCCTAGTTGGCAAAAGGGATACTTCTTTCAAACATTCTTGAACACACACTAACCCCCTCCACACAAACTGAGCATGTACAAGATCAAACCCCTACCTAACTATGTTATGACACTCAAGACGGATGCATTAGCAGAGCGCTCTACTCGCATTACTGGGGGGTTTCCTTTCACCTGCTGTACTTATAGGGTGCTGACATCATCAGTGTTTAGAAAGGGGAATGTGCATCCTGTAGTGTGTTTTCCCAGTTGCCAAAAGGGACATTTCCCTCTCACAGCCTTTCACACACACAAACCCCACTCATCCACACTGAGCATTTGCAGGATTCGAACCCCTACCTAACTATATTATGACACTTAAGGGAGATGCATTAGCAGAGCACACTATCCAAATTATTGGGCATCTGTTCTGCACCTGTAGTATTTATAGGGTGCTGACATCTTTATTTCTACAGAGGTATGTAGATGTAGTACTACCTGTCAGGTGGGGGATAGCATATATATGCATTTGCAGCCACCTACGTCAGGGTCAGATATACACATCGCACTGGCAGGTTATGTTCTATACCATGCTTAGGGACCACAGGACCTGTAACACACAACACAACCAGTACAGAACACCACACCCACATCCAGGACACACACTTAGCTTCCCTGGGAACAGTGCCAGGATATGCAGGTGTTCACATACACCATTCCAGTTGTTAACATCAGGTACAGGCATATTGTGTGTGAGAACTACTCAGGCCTCTACCACTTTACCCTACAGCCACTACAATTTGTGGGTCCATGTGCTATGGCAGAACCACACACCACAGCCACATGGGTGAATACATATTGCACCTGTCCATCTGCAACGTGGGTACTCACTGTTCCACACCAGAGGTAGACCACCATTGTTGATATCTGACCATACCCACCTTTCCCTGGACATCCATATCCCATCTCCACCCCCAGGCAAGGTTGTCACTGCACACAAACTGTGTTTAGCACAAGCAGACTCTACACTTGTGTAGACTGGGGTGGACAACTTCAGAGGTCCCATGCTGGAGGACTATACTGGCCACTCAGCATAATCCTTGACAATTGCATTCTATGAGCATGTGTACAGTTTGCATTGGTCATGCTATCCCACATATACCCATGACTGCTCCACAACAAGACACCTGTCAGCTGTACACCAGCCATATATGCGCCGTACAACAGATAGAGTGACCTAATACATTGCAGAGCTGTAGCCCACAGAGGGAGGACATCTGTGGACAGTTCCGGCACGGCACTTCATTCACACATACTCATTACAACACAGTGTTGACAGTGGAATCGTCCAGAGAATGCAGATAGGGCTCCCCTCAGTCTGTTATTGACAGACAGCTACTGTCAGAGATCCTCAGCAACCCTCTCCCAGCACACACTGACAACATGGCTGTGGCTTAGCACATTCAATCCCTGAGACCTCCATGGTGCCCCTGCTTGACAGAGGCACAGCTCACTAGCCTCACATGTTGCCTTCTGTGACCTACTTTACAGTGGCACAGTAGCCTACTATCCTGGAGATGCAGATGCCAAGCACACTCTGGCTGAGCTGTCATCCCCTAGGGCAAGAAGCCTAGTATTGACCTCTACACCCATATGTTCAATTGTCCGATGCACAATATTTGTTGTGCTGTTCTACTGTTTGCAGTTCTTTATTGCCATAGCATTCCCTGTTCCTATGACCAACTTGTGTATCTGTGGAAGATGTTTGCATATGATGGCGATCCACTATATCACTTATGTCTCTGTGGTCATTTACTGTGTGCACTGGGCTGATTGCTGTGTTGTGGTTGGTTCCTGGACTGACGCATTACAAATACCAGATATGTGTGGCCAACTGCTAAACGGAGATATGGCCTAAGTGTGTGAGCATGCCCAGTTCAGCCTTTCCATGGCATGTTGTCTGACATATGCCTCATTTATCAAAGTGTGCGAGCGCCCAGTGTGAGCTTTCCATATGTTGCACTCTGAAGTCCACCACATATTTGGGTGTGTGTGAACTTCAACAATATCGCACGTTTATGGTTGTGTGTTGGGTGTCATGTTGTGTACTAACTGGCCAACTGCTTTGTGTCTGCCACAACAGGGATTATACTGTGCCTGCAAGGATTGCATGGGATACTTTGTAGACAGTTCTCAACATACTTTCATAATGACCTAACACTGTAGTACCGTATAGTGTACTGGTTCAGTACTTTCACTGTGGTGGACAGTATCCTGGGCTTTAGTCCTATGACTGCTTGACATCTTCATAGTGAGCGCAACAGACTGTGTAGGGGCCAGCTGTGCACATATGACCATGTTGCAATATGTTCAGATATGGACTACCTACACCAGGCTCGTCCAACATTGCTAGTGTATTCCACAACATGGGTGGACATTGGCAAACACTAGCGATGTTCCCTAGGCCATTTCTGATGCTAGTCACAGGGTGTGTTTGTCCTTTGACACACATTGTAACTGGAGTCTGCCATGACATATGTCATGGTTAGTATACTGTGCCTCTGTCTACCTCTGACATAACAGTGATACCCAGGGTTAGCCTACCATCTCCCATACACTCATCAGGATGCCTCTTGAGGGGTGTCGATATGTGGCTCTCTGGCTGACCTGTACCAGGAGTTTACTGAAGAGTGGGGGTGCCTTCTGTGTTATGGATCATTCTGTACAGCTTGTCCTATGTATGTCAGTGCTGGGGTTCAGGTCTCATATGTGCATAGCTCACTGCCATTCAGATTGTACAAGGTGCAACATGTTCATTCATTCCAGGTTGGACATGGCTTCATACATCAGGCACAGCTTTCCTGTAGCTGGGAAGGATGGCGGTGTGTGGGGCTGCAGTTTGTTTACTCAGGCAACACATGGCATCTGTTCATGCTCTTTGCTACCCTGGTGGTACTGTTGTGGACTTTACAGTTGATGGAGGTATCTGCTGCGGTATATCCCACAGGGGCTATTGTAGTCAGTTGTGACGCTGATGGAGGATGGCTGCAGAGCCACAGTGAGTTCCCCTTATCTACATCTGCCAACCTTCATGTTTGGGTGGGTATATGGTACATGTTTCTGTGAACACTACAGCCACAAGTTTGTCCAGTGCAGGATATTTATCACCTTTTGTACCCAGGTCTCACATTACATGTTAGGTACCTCATGGGTTAACACCTGTGTGGTAATTTGTGGGCACTTACTGTATATCCACAGTGGTTGTCTATACACAGTTCTGCAATTAGCTTGCTGACATGGCTATGGCTACAGTTGTCTGTAGGTGGCCCTTTTGTGGGTTGCTTGTGTCAGCTGGGGGTCGGATATGGTGGGCTGTTTGTACTCCTCTGCATACATGCTCAGTCACAGTCCTTCCATGTTGGCCTATACCTATGGGACATATATATAGAACGGGGGTGGGGGGGCCAAGACCAGGCCTTGTGGGATGCCACTCATATCCGCTTTGTAGTCTGACATGGATGCAGCATGTCTGACCATGTCAGTTCTGTCCTTGGTCTGGTTTGCAACCCCTCTACTGACATAGGGGTATATATTTAAGCTGGTGAACATATCCATACTGAACTCGTACGGTATTGTCTGGAAGCATGTGCACGGTCCAGCTACGCTGTGTGGACCACATTGCCCTCATCAATTACCTTAATGACTGCTTCAAATGGGTGAGACATGTTTAGGGGCAGGTTCTGCAGTTACAACAGCCACACTGTGTAGGGTCCAGTATCAGTAGGTCCACAATAGCCTTCTCTCTGCGGTACATACTGATCCTTTCCATAGCTGTGCAGAACAAGCTTGTCAGGATCCTGGGGTGGTAGTTTGGAGTATCCATTCAGGCAACACCTTTGTTGTGATGGACCACTGTTGTTGTACACTGCTCTTTGGGTACATATCCTGTGGTAAGGCTGACATTGCGCAGTAGTGTGATTTGGCATTCCATTATTCTTGGAGTCCATGTTGGCCTCAGCACAGGACACCATCACATACCTTTGCTGCTGTGTGTTCTGCTTTGCAGATGATGGCTGTTACCTCAGCATCTGCAATGTCAGGGGACCATCAGTCTGCTGGGATAGGTATTATGCACTCGGGGTGTTTGCACTACACCTGACAGGTTGTATGTTAGCAATATGTGTGTGTGTTTGGTATGTTGTTTGTAATATCTGTGTGATTCGGAGCATATCTGTGGATGCCCGACATGGTTCCTACCATCAGTTGGGTAAGCCTTGTGATTATCCTTAGTGTCCTGTACATTTTGTATCTTCATAGGTTCATGGGTTCATACTAGGCTATACACCCTAGGCCATTAGTAAGCCTAGCCAGAGTGTGTGTGTCTTTCGCCACCCCTTGCTATGTTAAATTATGGCCATTTATGAGGTTCTTCACTGTGCCTCTGTCTGGTCGTGACACAGTGAGGACCCCCAGTATACATGTACGGTCATCCATCCACTTGGCAATATTCCTGTTGAGGGGTGTCAGTGAGGGGCTCTGCCTACCATGGATTGGGATCCTGTTTCTGGGTGTGGGGATCCTATGGGTTATGTATCTGTCCCTCCAGCACATCTTATTTCATTATGTGTTGATGATGACATCTGTGACTCTCACAGCTCCAATGGCTTTGATTTCCTGTGGTGTAGCATGTCCATTACTCCTGTGTTGGACATGGCCTTGTACAACAGACATACAATGCCTCTGTGTAGGCAGTGTGTGATTGCAGTCAGCTGGGGTGTCTACAGCCAGGCAGCATATGACATATACTTCACACCCTTTATCCTGTTGGTGGGGTAACTATGAGGTCTTCCGAACTGCTGCAGGTGTCACGTACGGTACATCCCATATGAGTCATTGTACTAGATTATGGGTCTGATAAGGGAACAGTACAGTGGCACAGTGACCTTTGTTGATGTTGATGTGAATCCTTTCATGATACGGTGTCCAGTATCGACAGTCTTCATAGCCACATTGGCATTGTGGGTGTCACATGGCAGATTAATGTCGACCTGTGTCCCTAGGTCCCTGATTACTCCTTGCATACATAATGATTTGACACCTATGTGGTAATTTGTGTGTACCTTGTCTGGTATTTGGTGGGACATTCATACTGTCCAGTGTCTTCGGATGTCTGGGTGGGGTTCTTGTGTGTGAGAGTGTGGTCTGTCGCATGCTACAGATTGTACAGCAGTTTTGACTACAGTTATGTGCACATGGGTGGTGTCCGCTGCTTTGTGCATTGTCAGTTACCTGGCAATATGGGTGTCTGTGCTGCATATGGATACTCCCCCTACTTTGATGTTTTGGTGCAGGTGTTGGGGCCATAACACATGATATGTGGTATAACCTAGTAGTGCTGGTGTGCTATCACTAGGCTTGCAGCAGGCTTCTGTCACTGCACAGACATCAATGTTCTCCATAATGGGAAGTGCCTCAGGGGCATGCATATTGCAGTTTACACATCTGGCATTGGTCAGCATTACCCTTATGTTTCCTACCACTTATGTTTTCTAGGGTGGTGGGTAGTCGTGTTGGCCTTGCCTAGATGCGGCTCTATGGAGGCGGCAAAGGCCTTATCCAGTATCCAGGCGACCGGGTAACAGCTGCAAGCCATCCCTGGAACAGCAGCATGGCTTATCATGCTTGACATCTCAAGCAGACACACATTAGACCCTCTTGGACTGACAGCTGTAACTGTGCCAGCTGTTAAACATGAGCATTCTGTGTTTGTACTGTGGCATCATTCTTGGTGAGGGTTGGATGCTGCACACAGCCAGTGTCATCCCGCCCTGGGGTACATACTCAGAGGGACCATCCATGTCTCTTTTGATGTTGACCAGGGAGGTACATCTCAGGTAATTCACACCAGCATGGACATTGAGTGCATCATATTTCTGCTTGCTTTGGGGTGACCTGCGTACTTGTGTTATGTGGCATTTTGTGGCAGCCTACAAGCAGCTTACTCTACCCTTTCCCTTGATCAGTCTGGTGAGTGGGACAGCAGTGTGTCTGCCTATACAGACACCTATTACGACTGTATCAGGCATGTTGTTTCTCCTTCTGGCCTGTGACTGTTTGGCACACCAGCTTTGCGTACTATTCATTGCATGTGCTATGTTTGAAGGTTGTGGTTTCCTGTGGTCTACTTTGGAGGCTTCTGTTGGTGTGGTGTGTTTGTAATTAAGGCCTCCGGGAATATTTGTCTGTGTTTATGTGTTTGGTTTACAGTTGTGGTAGGTCTATGTGGGACTGGGTTTGTGGTGTATGTGGTTACCTTCTCCTCCTGACTAGTTTTGACAGTACTGAGTTGGTGGAGCTCAGCCTCTGGTTTGGATACATGGATGCATCTATCACATATATTTGTATTTATTGGGGGGTGTTGTGGTTGTCTGTGTACTTGGTACTGGTGTCACATTGCCTCTGGATTCACAGATTCTACTTGTTGTGGCTGGACTTAGTGGATTGTATGTGTGGACATATGTTGTTGCCATACTACTGGTCAGTGATTACTTCCCTTTTTATGTTTGCTCTATCATGTGGTAGCTTCCTCATTCTCTTGCATGGTTTGGTAATGGCTGGAGGCCAGCATGCCAGATGCCTGCGTGTATGGCATTGTGTGTTGTTGTTATTTGTGATTGCATACTCCAAGCATTCCTGGCTGTGTTCATGGAATGCCTGTATAACATGTTCTGTGGTGTGTCCCATATTCTGCACTTGCACAGGGCCTTTTGTGGATTCAACATCAGTTTTGAGGGCTGCAACCTATGCTTTACACATGTTTTTCTCTGTGGTATTCGGCCAGGGACTGCGGTCAGGATGTGTATATCCAGTGTGATTACTCTATGGTCTGGTCTTACCAGTGAGGGGTACACTTCTCATCTTGCCATCCAGTATACATGTTGCTGATTATCACATCCAGTATGCTTACCCCTCTTGTGGGAGTGGTACATTGTTCCTGGGCATTTTGGTTTATGGAATCTGGGTAATTTTCTCCTACTGTGTTGGTGCTAGTACAATGCTACTGGTGTATGTCTGGGTATTTTACTGTGTTGGTGCTAGTACAATGCTACCGGTGTATGTCTGGGTATTTTCAGTCAAGCAATATAATGTGGTTTGGGGGGCTTGATATATTCATGTATTCCGACATAGGCCAGGTGCAGTTCCTGGTATTAGGACAGTAGTCTGCTGCAGGCTATATACTGGGAGGCGGTTTTAGCCATTGGTATTTGACCATGGCTAATCCATGCTGCTTCTTGTTGTGGTACCAACATGGGGGTGTGGTTATCCTTGCCATTTCTTGCTAGTCACCCTCCTTTTGTAGCTTGTTCCATGTTTTGTGGCTGTACAGCACAGTATGAGGTGTGACCTGGTAGTGTTAGGGTGCTGATGTGAGCCTTGACCCAGTTCTCTATTACAGGACTGGTATCTACATTCTCCATACTGTGTGCATTTACACTGCACACATCTTGCTGTTTATACATCTGTCATTGGGTAGCATTACATCTAGGTTCCTATCCCTTGTAGAACCGATGAAGGTGGGTTTGTGTTTTGAGACTTACCTATTCAGGGCATGCTGTGGGTACGGACAGCCTTTGCCGGTATCCATGGGGCATGGCATGATAGGTGCATGCCACCCCTAGCAGGTGGTGCATCATGTCAAGCTCCGCATGTCTTCCCAGCCTGAAACACATTGGTTCCCCTTTGACTAACTGCATTACTTCAGCCAGTTATTGCACTTGATCATCCCATCATCATTTTGTGGCTTCATGCTTGGTGAGGGTGGATGTTAGTCAGGGTGCTCAGGTGTGCATATAGTACATGGTGTTACATTACTTAACACATAGCATTCATGCCTCAGGTGGTGCTGCAGGGCTGCCTCTGTCAGATGTGCATATTACACTTCCCTGTACATGTTTGTGAGTAGGTCATGTCATTTTAGGCATCCATGTTATTATTTGAGTGAGTCAGAGGGGGTATCATTCCCAGGGTTCCTACTGAGCCAGTGTATGTGCTATGCGTTGCCTCTTTGCCAAGGCCAGGACATACTGGGCACGCCTCCTTCTGCCTACTGGGGCAGGCTCAGGTTGTTCCTCCTCCGAGTCACGCTCTGCCTGTGATGGCCTTGGCAATGGTGGGGGGGCTGCTTGGCCTGGCCCTATGCTGGTCCTGCTGCAGCTGTTTTTGCAAGATCATATTATGTAGCATAGCACATACCATGACAATTTGGGTACATGTAGTTGGTGTGTACTGCAAGGCTCCACCAGATGTGTCCAGACACCGGAACCGTGACTTGAGCAGGCCAAACACATGCTCTATTACATTACGTGTTTGTGCGTCTGCCTCATTTTGGCGTTCCTGTTCAGGTGTGTGTGCATTTCTGATGGGTGTCATCAGCCACGGCTCCAGTGCATAACCTGCATCCCCCACTAGGTGTCCGTGTGGGATGTCCCCATTGGCAAATGTCTGGTACAGCTGCGTCAAATGCCAGATGTGGGAATCGTGGTAACTCCCAGGGCAGCCAGCACACACATTCATTATTATGCCCTGGGCATCACACACGACCTGGCAGTTGATGGAGGGGAAGCCCTTGCGGTTAATGTAGGCCCTACCCTGCTCACCGGCTGGTGCTTTGATGCGTATGTGCGTGCAGTCTATTGCACCCAGTACCTCAGGGTATTCCGCTATTTGCTGGAAGAGGCGCATATTGCTGGCCAATACCTCATGGGCATTGGGGAAATATACATGACCACCGACATGTGCTGACATGGCATCCAGGAACTGGTGCAGTACCCTGGAGGCTGATGCCTGTGATATCCCCATCATATCGCCAGTTGGTCTCTGGAAGGTACCTGTTGCTAGTATTCTTAGGCCAACACATACCTTGGTTTCCACTGGGATGGGTTCCCCTCTGTTGGTTCTGTGTGTGAGGCATGGCCTGCACAGATCAACAATTTGCTGCAGGAGCTCTCTGTCCACTCTATAGCGCTCTACTATCTCCAGCTCATGTAACCCGTGGTAGGTGACCCAGGGCCTGTACACTCTTCTCCGTCTCCTCACTGTGAGTTGTCTGGCACCATCTGCATTGTCACCACCCTCAGCAAGTTGCCTATGTCTCATTATGACAGCTATGGCAGCCCCTAACATTTCTGCTCTGAGTGAAGCTTTTTCAGTTTTCACTTCTATTAGCTTACTCCTGTCTTGCAGTGTCTCTTAACGGAAACATCCTGCACTACTGTTTGCAGAGTTTTAAGTGCTGGGCTGGGCTACTATTCTGCCTGTGTAATTGCCTGCTTCTAATTGTTTTCACCTGCTAGCTTCAGCAGTTATCCCTGCTAGCTTCCTATTAATTCTGTTGCTTCCTTTTTCCTCTCTGTTTCCTCTGGGGGGAGCAACGTGCATACTATCAGAAACACACTCACAGTGGCTTACACGCGTGCACACGTGCTTACACTGTTCAGAATCTACTTATTCGGGTTAAAACGCACGTACACCCGCGCAAACAGTGTTACACGTCTGCCAACAGCCTGCCCTACACACGCGCACACCCGCGCAAACAGTGTTAAACATCTCCCAACACGCTCCCACATGCTCAGACTGCCTTACATGCGCGCACACTGTCCTACTCGCGCTTCATGGCGCACACACGTGCACATGCACGCCCAGCAAGAAACTTTGGTGTAAGTAACAGTGTACACCTTCCATTTCTTGACTTTCCATGACTTATCTAGTGGCACACCTCTTTCCATGATCTGTGCCTATCATCTGTCATGTTACACTGGCCTCCAATGAACTGCATTTCTTTCTACCATTCCCCCCTGTGATGTCACCTATCTCCTACTCTATTCCTCCCCCTTATGTATCTCTTACACTACTCAGACTGTGCTCATTTGCTATGTGACTGTGAGATTCAGTACCTGTACCCTCATTTACATGAGATTGCCTACTAATGCTTAGTTACATGTCTTAGACTCAGCTTCCCCCCTTAGCAACCACTACACGGTGGCCATGTTGTTTTTGGTCTGCCGGTCCCTGCATTGTCATTCCATGTATTGCATGAAACCCACATTTGTGGGTTTATAACCTTCTTTTTTATGTTTTTATACAGCGCAGCCCGTTTGCGCAGGGCTGCGCTGGGTTTAAACATCGGCGAAAAAAAAATTATAATTTTATTATTTTGGCATGGGGTTATATTGCCAATGGCCACATATTTGGCCATTGGCATGCTGCCTGAGTCATATGCAACCTTTTTTTGGAGCTGACATGGCTCCATTGTGGAATTTGCAGAAACGTACTCAGTTGTCAACTGAGTATATTTCTGCAGCTAAAACGTCTCTTACACGGACTGGTTTCTGCTTCGTGGATCGCTAATATACCTCATTTGCCTACCTTTCAGATGTAAGTGAGGTATTTAGCATGTCCACGCCCAGTCCGTGTAAGAGACGTTTTAGCTGGTCTCTTACATGGAGTTTAGGGCTGTTCCTGCATCGCGAGGCTTGCATGGAGTGTTGCACGTCTCTTACACTCCGTGCAAGCCTTCATGAATCCTGCCCATTGTCTTTTGATAAAATTGTAGTTCCCTTTAAATTATTAAAACAATAAAAAAAAATCAAGTCTCAAGTTTAACATTTCTATTACATTAAAACCTTTAGTAAAACACAATGTGAAATACTTTGGGGATAAATAAAAGAATCTACTTTTTAATATTGGGTATTTGTGCACAAAGTACTTAATGGTATATAAACTAGTATCTTGTAGCTTCTGCATGGGTTTAATTTGTATGTTTGAGAAGAATTACTGATAATCAGTGTGATTACCTAAAAATTGATATTGAAATTTACTATATCCCTACTGCCTACAACACCTAACTCAACAATTTAAGAATCCTTAACTATAGAACCTAACACAATCATCTCATTGATCCACAAACAGTCAGCCATATACCACAAAGAGAAAATATGCGCTGCGGTTCCATAACTTTAAAATGTCAGCTCCATTAAGAAACTAGTACTTTCTGCAATGTTGCACCAGTCTGCTTGTCACCTAGAAACTCCCCCTCCAAGATCAAATCTGATCACCACATCATCAGATTTTCCCTAAGAAGCCAACCTAAGACAGCATTGACCCTCAATGAAGTTAGGGATTATTCCAAAGCAAACCTCCTAAAACTGTCAAACAGTTTAATGAAATGTAAAAGCCCCTCTATCCATGGGGACTGTGTAACAAAAGCAGCTACTTATAGCACCAACTTTTACTCCTACCTTAACTCCTGCATCAAAGCATCTGTTCCCATCCATTACAAGTGTGATGGTAAATTTAAAAACAATCCCCTTTGGTTTAATCCCTGTATAAATAAGCCCTACTAAAAAATAATTAAAAAAGGTTCTGATAATAAGGAATACACTCAAATTTTCCCACTCTTCAAGTGAACTCGAAAAGGTCCTCAAGCAACTCAGGCATGAGATCAGCTTCATTCAGATGTACTTCACTGATAGTATAGCTGCCCTCATCAATGAATCCTTTCCTGACTCTATTGTCTCAGGTCTACCCCCATCCAATAATACTGTCCCACTAAAAGCAGTGGCCACCTTCTTTGTAAAAAATATTATCGTAACTTAAACTCTGCTAACCATTGCAGATAACATTAAAACTGCTGCTAACACCATTGCATACCAAGTCTCTAGCCTTATAAGCAGATCAGTACAGAAATCATATACCCCTACCAAAAAATGTCATATCATCCCTCTCTACAAAGGTGTCACTTCTACTGAGATATCTAATTTCAGACCAATTGCCATCGTATCCCCCCTCTCAAAAATATTGGAAAATATGTTCATAAGACACTACTCCAGCATCTCTTAAAGGCACAATTACTAACCATACTCAACATGGGTTTTAGACCTGTCCATAGCATGACAACTGCCCTCCTAACTTTTACAGATAACATAAATAAAACTGGGGGCAGTGGTAAAGTTTTATCTTCCTTATTCTTAGGCTTATCAAAAGCTTTCAACACTGTGTCTCATAAAATCTCCTACTAGAACTGTCCACAATAGGTATGTCACAACCTACTGTTCGGTGGTTTAATAAGTACTTGTCAGAATGCTACCAGGCTGTCAAATGGACTTCAGTCCTTTCCCCTTACCTAGCCATCATTACAGGGGTGCCACAAGGCTCTATCCCTGGTCCTCTTCTATTTAATATCATTATAAACAATCTTCATATTTCTATACAACAAAGATTCCTTGTACAGTATGCAGATGATTCCATCCTAAGCTGCCACTCAGACAATTTAGAAAAGATTGTACAACATGCCTTTATCTCTATTGAAAACTAGCTTTGTGACCAACAACTCCTTTTTAATCCAAAGAAAACCAAACTTCTCTTATTTTTCCGCAAATCACTCACCCATGAAAAAAATAACTTTAAGATCATTTTTCCTAAATAGTACACTAATTAAAACAGTGCCCTATACATAACCGCTGGTGGTTACAATAGATTATAACTTCAAATATGACATCCACATGCACAGCAATATAAAAAAAAACTCACAAAAAACAAGTAATGCTTTATAGAGCCAAATACTTTCTTATTGTATCCACCAGAGTCACTCTCATCAATACATACACACTACCCTCTCTGTTATATACTTCTCCCATCTTGACTAACCTCCAGGCTCCCTAAAATCTAAACTAGAACAGGGTTACAACAAGGTAGATAGAGCTGTAGCTCATACAAGTCTCAGAGCACATCACTGCTCTGCACTAAAACCTCTAAATTGACTAGAATTATCCCACCAACTAAATTATAACCAACTTCTCATAATTTCTCTTAACACACAAAATTATATTTAATCCCACTTCCTGGCCAGCTGTAAGTACAACTTCTTCACTACTACCTCCTAAATGTTCACCTTTGATCTCCTGATAAAAATCTACTTGACATTTATAAGCCTTATAAAAACTGCGGGGAAAGTCTACACTCACATTGACTAGCAAAACTCTGCAGTATGATCTCTGCACCAATCAGGACAATACATAATGTTCATTTATGTAAGCTGCCACTAAAAGAATTCCTCCTTGATGCCTGACTTTGCACTTGCTGATCTGCTAGCTAACATTCCAGCTCCTTCTCCCCTAATACCTAGATGCATTAATTTTCTCCCTTCTCCTTTTTATCTCATTTCCTTAATCATGCATTTACTCATCACCCCCCCATATGTACTACAATTATTACCTCTAACAAATACTTTTCTCACTCTCGCCTCTCTTTTTTCCTCCTTCTTATTCACTGTTTGAATTTCCCAGTCTAACATTCGCTTTATGAGTGAGTAATAAAGTCTCGCACTTATAACATTTTAACATGTTTCAATGCTACATAATATTGTATCTATGTTGTTTTAATGATGGTATATGTGTATTACTCTACATGTTATATGTGTGTTAATATTTGTATTAATCTATGTATTTATAGTATATTGTAGTAAGATGTCAATTGCCATCTATGTATATGCATTTTTCCTTTGCTTAGAGGTTTTCTCCCTGGGCTGCCATGGAAAGTGGATAAAATTATCCTGTGAGACTTTCCCTGTAAACAAATGTCACTAAATAAATAAATTAAAACTTACAAAGCCAGGTACAAACTGAATTTTAACATTTCTTCTAAGGAAAAGCATAATGCCTCCTTTAACTATGTTACAAATTATAAAAATAAAATTCAACAATGCAGAGAGCTGATCTTAAATGGTAACATCTTCCCTGCATCTGATGACATCAACAATATACTCACAGATAAATTTATTGCCAATGCCTTCCCATTCTACCTTCCCTGTTTCACCCTTGCCTACTCATTCTCTGTCTCCTCCTGCAATCATCTCTGAACAGGTCCAAGATTCCCTATCCAAAACTAAATACAGGTTCAGACACCATACCAGGATGCCTCCTCATCAGGAACAAACACAGCATCACTGATTTCGTCTTAAGTCGACTGAACTTTAGCTTCTCCACTGGACACATGCATGGAGAGCAGCTAAAGCAGAACTGTGATCAAAGGTAGCCCTCCCTTTTACTCTGGGATTATAGACCAATTAGCCTCATCAGTACTGTTTATAAAGTAAAAATGCATTATTGTGGGGCTTATAAACATAACTATTGGTGTCTACAATCCCTACATCTGAACTAATTTGGGTTTTTGAATGGTAGATCCTACTTAGCAAATGTGGTAGATTTCTTTCAAAAGGTAACTGAAGAAACTGGAACGGGATAATGGCAGTCAGTACACACTGCTTACCTGGATGTAGCAAAGGCTTTTGATACTGTCTTACACTGTGGTATTACTGACAAGCATATCCACTTAAATAATATCCCCTGTGTAATCCACTGAATAGCCAATATGCTGACATACAGAACCCATACAGTCAGGGTTCTAAGCACACTTTTGTCTACAAAGCTTGTCACCAGGGCCATGACATGCGATTCAGTTATAAGTCCACCACTCTTTGCTGATGCCCAAGCTGACATAAGGGTCTCTGACAAAGTTTGCAGATGACTGCAAATTTAGCACTCTCGTTACCTGTCAGCTGATACTCATATCTTGCAGCAGACCTAACCCACACTAAATCTTGATGTTAAGATCATACAGTTAAATGTAAAAGATACAATATTATACTCTTTGGAAACAAAATCAACTGCACCGGTAGAACAGAGCGTGTGTTGTGACTTTAAGAAGCATTTGAAAGTGAGGCCACGTGCGTATAAATAGAGAGCATGTGCAGGCAGCAGTGCCATTTTGAGTGAACAGCCAGAGTGCTAACATGTATGAGTGCAATAGTCAGTTTATAAGTTTATTTAAATAAATGTTGAAAGAACTCCAGTCACAACTGAACAGCTTCAAGAATTTATTAAAGCATAAAAAGCCAGTAAAATAACATGAGCACTTTCGTCTCACAACAGAGACTTTGTAAGACAAATAATGCCTTCCACATCACTTCCGTAAATACCCTCCTTAATTAACCCCTTGCAGTACGTCATATAAAATAGCCTTTCACATTATAAATATACTGTTAATAAAAAATGTTTACCAAACTTGTGTCATAACCTTTTCCACAAATTTAAAGAGTTAAAAAAATAATAAATGAATTTTTTGTTTATGAATATAGTACCAAAAATTACAAAACCAAAACATATTATGTAAGTCTCCATTCATCCTATAGTAGCTGCCCTTTCCCTTAAAATGGGTTTAACAGATACCTATTCATTCAGGCCAGGGAAGAAGGTGGCTTTTAACCTAAGTTGCCATATCAACTCCTTTTTTATTAATGTTAATTTCCAACCACCTCCTCTTGGGTTCTTCTTCACTACATCCAAGATACCAAACTTGAAGCCCCCAAATTTGACACACTCACATGAGTGTTTATATAAGGCACTAGTTTCTTTTCTTGTTCTTATATCATAAAGGTAGTCATAAATTCTATTTTTGAGCACCCTGTCAGTTTTGCCAATGTAAAAACTTGGCAACCCCCACATTTTGCTAAATATACCAGTTTGGAGGTTGCATAATTATCTTTTTTGAAATAGAATTTACACTGCAGTCCATTTTCTAAGGTTAAATGTTGTGTACCAATGATGTAGGAACAAAAGTTTCATGCTCCACAAGGTGTTGTCCCCCTTCTCACTTCCCCATTTTTGAGTTGATCACCCTCAAGGAGTTCCTTAACATTCTTTCCTATCCTGTAGGTGAACCTTGGCTTGTCGCCCACTATTTCACTTAGATTTTTACTGATTTTAAAAATGCTCCAATTACCTTGTAGTATATCACTCAAAGGTTTGGTAAAATGGTTAAACTCCATAATAAATGCTTTATCAAACTCTTTTTCTGAATCCTGAGTGTTATCTGTATCAAGCCCCACCCCCAAAAGGGGAGTGTATTTAGTATCCTATCCTTTAAGAACGTCCTCCAAAATTTTGGTGACCAGTTCTCTAGGGTAGCACCTGTTAGTAAACATTTCTTTAAGCTTATTTAATTCTGTCGAGATAAACCACACAGCAGGTATTCGAAACACAGGTTTATTGAGTCCAAAATGATTAAGCGCTTTCGTCAGCAAGTCTGACTTCATCAGAATAATGTCCATAAAAGAAAAAAAACTTATATACCCTCCCCCAGCACTGGTAACATGACATCACATCCTCAAAATTTATAATACATCATATCCTGAATACTTACTGGAGGTAATTGAACCAATTGAACAGGTTGTTAATATTATTCAGAATGTTGATTTCACTATCTACAATTATAGCCAAGTAAATGTTGATGTTGAATGGGCTAACCTGTTCTCTAAAGGTCTGAATTTTGTTCCTGGCAGATATGCTGACACTGGTGATTGCATTTTAAATTTTAAAATGTTTGTAAGGAAACTACATTTAGGTTTGCATTTTGCTAACACTAACTCTATTGATGGCCCTAATTGTTTGCACAGGCCCAGCACCTTTATTCCATCCACTCATCCCTTAGTGTCAATTTTTGAAACACTTTGTTAAAATGACATTAGGGAAGTAATAAAAAATAATCAGAAGGGTTTCACTATTAATTTAGATGAGAGAGAGTGGTGTTTGTTACAGGATATTATTAGTAATTACAACATCAGGCTCATGAAACCTGATAAAGGTGGTGGGCTTGTTATAATGAATATTATGGATTACAACAGCAAAATGCTTGAATTACTGTATAGTAACACCTACTGTGAAGTTTCAGTTAATGAAATTAATTTAGCCTACAGGGACATTGATCTTACTGTAGAAGAATTGTTGCTTAATGGGCAGATTAGTCTTGACGTCCATAATTTTTTAGACTTTAAGAACCCCAGAACACCCACTATCTTCGGTATTCCGAAGATACATAAGTCCATTGCTAGCCCCCCTCTTCGTCCCATAGTGGATTCCAAGGCTTTGAAAACATACTTCCTGGCTAAATATATTGATTTTCAACTAAAGGGCATAGTGGAAAAGACGTCTTGGATTATAAAGGATTCCTGGGATTTTTTAAGTAAAATACAACCGGATATGTATGATGATGGTCTGATTATGGCCACTCTAGACATAAAAGATTTATTCTCAGTAATACCACATGAGGAGGGGCTGGATTGGTTCTACGAATATCTGAGTAGGCACACTGAATTAGGGTTTAATACCAACATACTCTTAGGACTTGTATGGAACTGATATTAGAGAACAACCTTCTGAGTTATGATGGACATCTTTTCAGACAAATTCAAGGAGTGGCCATGGGAGCCTGTTGTGCCCCAGCTTTTGTCAATTTGGCACTGGCTTACTGGGAGGAAGAGTACATTATGAACTCCTGCTATAGGCACCTTTGGGCTCTCTATGGCCGCTACCTGGATGATATAGTCCCTTTATGGAAGGGTGGTGAGGAAAAACTAGGGGAGTTCTATCAGTATATCAGTAACACTACTGATTTTCTTAAGTTTACTTTAAATACTGATAAGGACAAACTAAATTTCCTTGATGTGACTATTGTCAAAGACTATGAGAAAAAAACATTTGTTTCCAAATTGTACCGAAAACCCACCTACTCCAACACACTTCTACATTTTGACAGTTGGCACCTAGTTCACCAGAAAAAGGCACTGGGTGAAGGGGAAATTTGTCAGAATTGCCAGAATGGTGTCAGATGAACTTGATTTTCAAGCTGAATGTGACAAGTTGAACAATATGTTCACAAAAAGAGGCTATCCTTTGTTTTTTGTCAAAGCTATTGAAAATGAGGTTAAAATCAAAAGACAAACAGGTGCCATTGCCAAAATGTTATTTTATAATGGTGGGATTAACAGCTCTCATTCAAGTGACAAAGCAATAAATAATAGTTTTGCTAGATCATGTGTTTTGCCTTTTTCTCTTAATTTTTATGATATCAAAAATATACTAGAAACACTTTGGTCGTTTTTGATCTTGGATCAAGACGTTTCTAAGACTCTAGGAGAGAAACTGATTATTGTTTATAAAAAAGATTCTAGTTTTAAAACCTTGTTGGAAAGGCCTAGGAAAGGAAACACAAAAGGTGGTTGATTTAAATGCAGTAGGTGTGGGCAATGTTCATTCATGATGGAAGGTGATTCCCTGTACATTAAGAACTATGGGCTTATATATCCCATTAAGAAATATTTTTGTTTTTTCAAAAAGAGTGGTGTACATAGCTAAGTGCTGGTTGTGTGATGGATTTTATGTGGGCAAAACAAAAAGGGCTTTTAAGCAAAGGGTATATGAGAATTGCTATGACATTAAGTGTAAAAATAAAAAGAATGCCCTATACAATCATGTGGAAAAACATCCCACACATTTTTTAGGTTTTTTTGCCATTGACCACGCTGACCTAGGGTCTCGGGGTGGGCCATTGGATGATTATTTAGAGTTCTTGGAATTAAAATGGCAAATTAAACTTAATGCTGGCTCATACCCTGGTGTTAATGACTGTATTAGTATTATGCCCTTGTTGAAGCTCAGATCTATGTTTTATACGTAGGTCAGACATGGGGCTATTTTTTGCCACATTTTTGTGACTTATATTATGTGTTGTTGTGTGCATACTTTATAGTATGTAAGTATTTTAATAATAACATTTTTAAAGTTTTTCATGTTTTTAGTATTCAGGATATGATGTATTATAGATTTTGAGAATGTGATGTCATATTACCTGTGCTGGGGGAGGGTATATAAGGTTTTTGTCTTTTATGGACATTATTCTGATGAAGTCAGACTTGCTGACTAAAGCGCTTAATCATTTTGGAATCAATAAATCTATGTTTCGAATACCTGCTGTTTGGTTTATCTGGACTTCCTTCTTATCTGTGCTTCCTGGTTTGTGTCTTGTGCTTTTGGACTTTTTTATTTAATTCTGTCCCCAGTTCTTTCGGGTTTAATTAATTTTAACTGGAAAACAGAAGGTTAACACTGGCAATCAAGGAAGTTATGGTATAATTGTGTTACCACCTACATTTTTAAACAGGGTGCCTTGCGCTGGGTTCCTATTAGATGACCGAAGAAGCATTCTTTCGAATGCGTCTTGGTTGAACTTGAAAAGACGAAAAGGCAAAATGACGAAGCGGCATATAAGCGAATTCTTTCCCTGGGAAAGAAATTTCTTGGCCGCATCTGTTAAGCCCCCCCACCCCACCCCCACTTTATGTTATGTGTGTTTTTGGGGTTTTTTTTGTTTTTTTTTTGGAACAGTGAAAAAAATCGCTGTTCTAAGCATTCGTGTTTGTAAGCTTTTGCTTACATGGGGTCGATAAATCATTGTTCGCTTTTCTAAGCATTCGATGATTTAATATAAACCCCCTTGCACTACTAAATTTGACTCTGAAGATGCCTTTTTAGCTGTAGCGCTCTGCAAAAGTACTTAGTCAACTGTGTGTCTGTTTATTTCATCTAAAAGTGTGAATTCAGTGGAATAAAAGACCATCCTTTCATTTTGAGCTTTGGGCTGCAGTTTTATTTTATTTGCATGTAAGGAGGGATTGTGGAGTTTGGTTCTTACTATTTAGGACATATTGCCTTTCACATCCCAACATAACAATATTTCCATAAGCGACATAAGAACAAGAAAAGAAACTAGTGCCTTATATAAACAGTCATGTGAGTGTGTCAAATTTGGGGGCTTCAAGTTTGGTATCTTGGATGTCATGAAAAAGAACCCAAGAGGAGGTGGTTGGAAATTAACATTAATAAAAAAGGAGATGATATGTTAACAGGTTAAAAGCCATCTTCCCCCCTGGTCTGAATGAATATGTATCTTCTTCTTCTTCTTTCGGCTTTTCCCGGTTAGGGGTTGCCACAGCGGATCACATGTCAGCTCATGATTGGCAGTGGAGTTTTTACAGTGTCGAGTTGCCAGCTCGGCGCTGACCTTCCACAGAAGGCACACGCACACACTCACACCTAGGGCCAATTTAGAGTGTCCAATCCACCTACAGCATGTCTTTGGGATGTGGGAGGAAACTGGAGCACCCGGAGGAAACCCATGCAGTCAGAAATCATCTCTCCAGCATGTTTTGTTTATTGTGATGACAAGGTTTAGATGACATCTTTAATTTGTGGGATGGTGACCCAGAGGGAATACCTAGATTCTTGGAGTACCTAATTGGTTGCACCACATATTTTAAATTTACACATGAGTGGAACAATGACAGAGTTAATTACCTGGAAGTAACTGTGTCACACATCATTGGAGGATTTAAATCTAACATCCATAGGAAGGATACCTGGTGTAACATCTATTTGCTCTATGATAGTTGTCACCCCCAGTTTCAAAAAAGAAACTTACTGAAGGGTCAAGCTATTAGGATAGCTAGGATGGCATCTGACCAGAATGAGCTGGAGAAAGAATTAAATAAGCTTAAAGAAATGTTCACTAATGGGCTACCCTAGTGAACTGGTTACCAAAATTTTGGAGGACATTTTCAAAGGATGGGGTACTAAATACACTCCCCTTTTGGGGTTGGGGCTTGATACAGAAAACACTCAGGATTCAGAAAAAGAGTTTGATAAAGCATTTGTTATGGAGTTTAACCATTTTATAAAACATTTGAGTGATATACTACAAGTTAATTGGAGCATTTTTTAAATCAGTAAAGATCTAAGTGAATTAGTGGGCGACAAGCTAAGGTTCACCTACAGGATAGGAAAGAATGTTAAGGAACTCCTTGAGGGTGATCGATTCAAAAATGAGGAAGTGAGAAGGGGGACAACACCTTGTGGAGCATGCAACTTTTGTTCCTACATCATTGGCACACAAAATTTAATGTTAGAAAATGGATTGTAGGATAAATTCTATTTCAAAAAAGGTAATTGTGCAACTTCCAAACTGGTATATTTTGCAAAATGTGCAGGCTGCCCAAGTTTTTATATAGGCAAAACTGAAAGGGTGCTCAAAAATAGAATTTATGAGCACCTTTATGACATAAGAACAATAAAAGAAACTAGTGCCTTATATAAACACTCATGTGAGTGTGTCAAATTTGGGGGCTTCAAGTTTGGTATCTTGGATGTAGTGAAGAAGAACCCAAGAGAAGTTGATTGGAAATTAACATTAATAAAAAAGGAGTTGATATGACAACTTAGGTTAAAAGCCACCTTCCCCTCTGGCCTGAATGAATATGTATCTGTTAAACCCATTTTAAGGGAAAGGGCAGCTACTATAGGATGACTGGAGACTTTAATAATATGTTTTGGTTTTGTAATTCTTGGTACTATATGCAAAATTCGTTTATTATTTTTTTAACTTTTTAAATTTGTGGAAAAGGTTATGACACTTAAGCTTGGTAAAAAGTTTATTAACACTATCCCCCGGATTCATGAAGCTTGGCACAAGGCCGGTGTAAGGCTTGCGCCGGCCTTGCGGCGTATATATGGAGTAGTAGCACCACATGCATATTAATGAAGGCGTGCAGCCGCCACAGCCACGTGCATAGGAAATGTGCGCGAGTGCATGGGGCGTAACGAAGTTGCGGAGGGAGTCGTGTCAATGTCGGCTGTCGATGAGCAACCTAAACTGCTGAATATTATAGTCCGCCTGCAGTAATAATCGCACCTATCAGTGTCCGTGGAGACTGAAACATATACAAAGCATGCAAGATAGTCCCTGCGAACAGAAAATGAAGAAGCAAACACAAATGCGCGATAGGGAATAACAGGTCCCTACCCTTGAACAAATGACAGAAAAACCGTGTGCCCGTAGTCCAATGTAGTGTTGATAGCTATACCATGTGGAAGTGAAACATATCATATGCTAGGGTGCTGCCAGGAGGTACGTCCAGCCCAATGGAGAGGGTCACCAGCTGACCCATAATGTGAGGGAGGGTACATAGCTGTGCAGATGTGTCCATAACAAAATACACGAGGAGAAATGTAGATATATGTAGTGACTGCATGTCTGAATCATATCCCCCAAGGGATGTAATAGTCACATACAAAAGGTATGTCTGTATCCCACATAACAAATGTGATAGGGAATAGAATACACATGTAAATGAATCAGGAGCATAGAAACAGCTACAACAATAAGGACACATGTAGGCCAAAAGGAACAGTATGACCCGTACCATCGACTAAGAATACCACCTGTCCCACTTTACGAGCGACAGTACCACTGCGGCCAGATGTGTCCTGACACAAGCTTGTAAACATTGCAAATGTGCAGAGATTATAGGACATAATTATCCCTCAGACGTCATGTAATAGTAGCATTAAACAGTTGTTCTCCACACATATATTACATAAATGTCATAAGAAAAAGAATAAGCCACTGAAATGCTACAAGACTAAAGCTTAGATATAGGCAAGAGTTGTAAGTTCTATCTGCCAAACTGACCATGGGTATGTGTCGGCGTGTAAAATGTGTTGTGTCCACCGCAAACGTTACATTGTGACCAATTGAAAAGATGGAAACAGTACCGTAGACTGTGGGGAGGCATTGTCCACAACAGTCGGATATGTGGAAGGAATAGCATGGACATAGGAAAAGGTGCCATCCCCCCAATGAGTACAACAGGTCTGCAAAACCCGGGAGTCATCGGTAGAAGCCAAACTAGTATGTGACACAGCCGAACGGGTAGTACCCGGGTATACCAACTAAGTAATGAAAGTGAAGTATGGGCGTGTACCTATGTGTGTGAGGTATAGCACGTGGGAAGCAAACATGGCAGGTTAGTCCACACAACCATAAAGGTACCCGACACCTGTAGGGCAGTCAATGTGCTACTCTGGCCGTGTCATGGTCCAACAACAAAAGTAGTGAGCTATCGGATGTGAGTAATTTGCATGTGAGGGGTGGATGGGTAATGGTAAAACCCGCAAAGGCGATACTGTGTCGTATGCAGAAAAGGTGAACCAGAGGTATAGGAGGGGGCAGCGGGTGAAATGGACATAAACACAAACACATGGAGAAACAGCTGCAAGACAAGCAGACAGGCCATAGTGTAGAACACAATCCCACAAACATATGTATCATGTAAATGTGCGATTAAAATGTATAGATATGTCACCGTCACATACCCACAGGTTGATCCTGATGGAACTGGCCATAACAAATGCAACACACCTGGCTGCATAATGGGCTACCCAGCATACCCTCCACATCACACAACCCACCCCCGTAACAGAACATCCACCAAATCCACCCGTACGTGGCCCACTGGTTCGTTGCAGACACAGCTACACATACCGACCCCTACGCATATGTAGTAGGTATTGTCACCCTAGGCAGTGTCAGGATAGCAAACCATGTATTCCCTGCATGTTAAACCCCCTGCACATTTTCATAAAGCCAAAATACATTTTGATATCGTTTCTGTGTGGAATGGTCCAATTTCTGGAATATCCCTTATGGGATAAGTAACCTGTGTAAATAGTAGAATGGGTATGATGACAAGATGTCCAATCCTGTACATATCTGGACACAAGTCAGAATGTGAAGTAGAGGTCCAAGACACTGTCCAGACCTGAGTGGTCATGCATAACCTAGTACCCAGGATAAAACACCTTCCCGTGACGCACGTGTCCCCACACAAATATGCGGGAGAATATATTGCACACTCACATAGTGGCAAACAGCAGAAGGGTGAGGAAGACACCCGACATTAACAGGATAACCCTGATGAAGTGTGAGGGATACCTAGTGTGTGCCAGCGTGACCGACCATACCTGACAACCTGTGTGAGCTAGATATCTGGACAGAGCCGTGAATACAAGTGAGACAAAGGTACAACAGCAGGTACAATATGCAAAGATAGCTGTTAGAAGTTATTCATGTATGTGCAGTCTGAGTACCCGGGAAGTCCACTGGGCGAAGAAGTGCCCAGTAACAGCGGAGGCCCGGGTAGAAAAGCTCCACAAGCAATACAAGGAAATAAAGGCTACATAATGTTAAAGGTAAAATACAAGAGTAAAAGGCATACAGTCGGGAAATACACATGCATAAATTGTGCATAATAAGACAGTGCAAATCCAGAGTTTTGTAGTGGTAATACAAAAATTTACAACAATGACATACTTGGAGTCAAGTGAGTGTCAGCTAAGTCTGGTTAAGCTGGAGGGTAGAGAGGAGCAGGAGGATGGAGAGCTCAGAGGAGTGAGATCCCTAGAATGTATAACAGGTGCAAGCAGGAATATATCCATGTGGATGGATAAACATAGATATATCATAGAATGACAGTTTGCACAATGGCATTAATGTCCGGAGTATGAAGTCTGAAACTCAACTGTCTGCCAGCACGTCCCAACATCTGTCCCTAATGCCGAGCTACTGCTGTGCCAGAACACAACAGCGTATTACAGAGGTTCGTACCATATCACTCAACTGTCCAGATATTCGCAGAATGACCAGAGTGTTGGCTCATATTGTTGCGTGCCTCCGACAATCTGCGTCTGTCCAGTAAATAGGTGTGGATTGACGTCATGAAATAATGAGGATTAAGTATAACACTCCACATCCCGCAGAAGAGTCATGATAATGCAAAACCTAGTATTCTATCAACGTTATAAGCTTGTAAGGAAACTAGTTAAAATGTGTCCCTCTTACTCTCCCCATCATGTAGGGTTTGCGCAGATTTGTTGCTCAAAGAGGTTGAGAGGTATGGTCCGTACATATGTACAGTAACAACCCATGACATTTGTGTAATGTACAACTGCATACCTGTAGTCACAACATGTCCAAGAAAATAATCCCTGTATGAATGAATACAGGTAATAGTCAAATGTGAATGGGAACCCCCCCCCACCGTGGAGAATGGACCGTAACAACCCCACCCATAATATGTACAGCCAACAGAATAAGGTCCTGATAGGTGCACAAACACATGTGTCTATAAATACAGGTAAAATGTTCATAATTGGGAGAAGCTCCCTGTCCACATGCTTCATCTGATATTTGAACTCAGCCAGGGAAGTTCCGTTCACCAGGCAGACAAGCCTATACCCAGATCACTACATGAACACCCTGACAATCAGAAACGTGTATGTGATACGACTATATGCCCTGGTGTTCTGCATATCCTGGGAGTGATTAACAATGCAGCTGGGGTCCACAGCAGTAGGCAATAGGGAATGTGTAATATGTAGTACCGCGTTTCTCACAGCAGGGGAATGGATGCCTGTGTTGTAAGTGAAGCGGTGAGGCATATGTTGATGTAGCTAAGTACTATGGGTATGCATATCAATGAGGCAGAACAGCAACAGAATACTGTTTCCGGCATCCGTCCAACGTGAATGCAGTCCCGGTTGACCTACGACCACTGCAGATATCCCTGTAAAGTGTAATGAATGCGTTCATGCTGTACACACAGTTAAATACGTAAAGGTGAACCGTGTGTTTCACACCAGTTCGTAAACCGGACTACAGATAAGTAAGTGTTACGGTCAGAAGTATGAAAGGTCAGCAGCACACATATCTATTAAACAGATGTAACCCACAACATGTATATGCAAGTGCACCTGTGCGTGTGTGATCCGCTCACAGCATAGTAAATGAATGCTGTTTCCCCCACGTTATATATACATGGCTCAAACCTGTTAACCCCGTAAAGTTTGAAACCGGACAAAGCCATGCAAACTACTGGTACAAATAGGGACAATCCCCAGATATGTGCCAGAACAAACATAGAAAGTGGATAGAATAACGGTGTGTCAGTAGCATGGATTCTCTGAAGGGTATGCAGTCGTAACCTGAACTGCTTGCCAGTATTTCCCAACGTAAGTCTTTAATGAAATGCCACTAAATTGCCAGATAGACACAGGTTATGAAAAACACACCGAAGATAAAGAGGCAACCAGCTGTACATTCTGCGACAATCTGTACAGTGGAAAGGTATGGTATGGATATAGATATATGTGTATACACATAATCCACAGATGTAAACCAAAGCAAATTATGAAATGAGGACTGTACATGTATATATGTATACACAACAAACATATGTCCCGTAGATATGACATAAATAGGCCACGGCATAGCTATTATGGGTAGACAAACAGACATGCACGAAAGGTGAATAAACCGCTGCTTTCCAAACCATTGGCCAGAAAGTGACAGTCCGGCAAGTTCTACACTTTAAACATGAATATAGGTGTCCATTGCAGGACCCCCAAAATTGATCCGTACGTAGTGTCAACCATCATTGACGCAAAAGAAGTGACCTCAGCAAATACGATATAGCTGTACATGCAACAGTAGCAGGTGCAAGGGTAATAACACATGTGTCGATCGAATGTATGATGTACGAACTGATATCCGGAGAGTGGGGAGTGCTTATAAGTGTCTCCACACTTTAGTACCGCTCACATTAAACATGTGTAATGGGTACTGTGGAGGGGTGTCAGGTATGGGAATCATGGGTATGCAGAAATGGGCTTAGGTGTTGTTTGGCACAGATTTATTAGGTCCGCCCCATGGGAGTGATGTGGGTATAGCACACGCCTATATTCTCAATAATGGGGCAAACCATCCACTGGATATTGCGTAAACCATTGTGGGAATATGCAGAGCCCTATATCAGTGTCATGTAGGCGATTATCATGGATGGACATGCGTACGACCAAGATGGTAACCATACCTGGCAAACTGTCAGAATAAGACAGTTGCACTAAGGCATAGTACATGAAATACAAATAGGGACTATATTAGATAAACCCCAGACAAAGTCAGAACGTTGATAGAATACTGGCGTAGTCAGGAATACGAATGTTATGAGTGTTACTAATCATGACATAGAAATGTCAGTCACTATTATCTAACCGCACAGTTCGTAATGCCTTGCCAGTAATTTACCAGAAAGGCACATTATTATGACAAATGTAACAAGAGCAAAGGTCAAACTTCAGGGCGTTTACCCATAATGTGTACAGGTGAGAGGTATGAAGGTAACCTGTCCAAAATACATGTACAGAACTAGTGATACTAGGTGGACAGGTGAGAAGAAAGATGTCAGGACAAATGACAAAACATGTACAAGTCATAAGCATGTACTCCGACAAATGTGAATGACAACGTATGCCCTGTGAAAGTCAATGTGGAAGGTTAATAGACTCAAAAGAAATTTGTCCCTCAGGGTGTCATGCAGTGTCACCGTTACAATGTCCAGTCCCCCATACTCGTACGTGAGCTCTGCCACTGATGGAAAGCGCAAATACTGGCGTACACATAAGGTACATGATAGAATAATTAGTGTGGATAAGCAGCTGTTGGCCTTTGTGAGGAATACAACCCTCTGGGTGGGTGTGTCCTGCAATATAAATGTAATGGCATCTGGCCTGTGATGCCGCCATACAGTGTGTGTATTGGTGTCAGAAAATTGATATCTTGTATCAGACACATACTCCGCAACTGTACAGATTTACGTAGAATGTGCAGAGTTTTGCCTCATACGTTTGGTGTGTTCCTCTTAAAATCAGTACCATTCTGGCAAATTCCTGAGAACTGAAGTCATTAAATAATGACAAACATGTGAGTTTAAGACACCAAATCCGTCAGAAAAGTCATACTAATGCAAAACCTATTATTGTGTCAACTGTCTACGTTTGTAAGAGCAATATTTAAAATCTGCCCCTATGTGTCCCACTATCAGTTAAGGCTTTGTCCAGATGTTTGCTCTAGGAGGTGGAATGGTATGATCAGAAACAGATACATGTGTAAGGAAACAGCATTATCGACTGCAAGATAACTCAGAAGGTATGAAAAGCGCTGCAGTAGGATGTTCAGTACTGTCCGCAGGTATGTGCTGACATGTCAAATGACACAGCAGTCTAAATGAAGTACCTATAGGGCTGTCACCTTTACAAATGATGATAGTGGGACATACCCACAGCCATGCACACAGCACAAATAGACATACACACAGCAAAACTAGGCCATGATACATGAAGCCTCCGGCGTGCACGAGTAGAGTGAGAGTACAGCAAGGATAGATGTCTGCCAAGCTATACAGCAAACACCTGTAAGGGCGTGTAACACCGCCCGTAACACGAACGTTGCACGGACAATGTTGGGATTTGCAACATACCCCATTGGTATGTGAAAGCTATGCAAATATGCGATACATGAAACAGTCAGCTGTCCATGCAAGAGCAGAGTTATGTGCAGAAATTATATATATATGCGTATATGGGTCTACTACTAATTACCGACACGACGATTCCCCGACGGAAAACTCCCCGACGCCAGATGACCGACATCACACAAACCCGACAACGCAAAACACCGAACACCATTACACCGAACACCATTACACCGACACACGGAACGTAAACAACACGCGACACTACATAGCATACACACTAGCCCTGACCCAAACCCTAACCCTAAGGTCCGACACTATCGCACACTTCACCTACCTGCACCCTAACCCTAACTCACTTAACCCACCCCTAGCCCAAGCTCCGACACTAACGCACACATCACCTACCTGCACCCTAACCCTAACTCACTTAACCCACCCCTAGCCCAAGCTCCGACACTAACGCACACTTCACCTACCTGCACCCTAACCCTAACTCACTTAACCCACCCCTAGCCCAAGCTCCGACACTAACGCACATCACCTACCTGCACCCTAACCCTAACTCACTTAACCCGTCCCTAAACTACAGTCCCTCACTAGCACACACTTACCTTACCCGAACCATACCTCCGACGAACACACACTTACCTTTCCCACAGCCTAACCCGACATCCCACAATCTCGAGCACTTACCTGACCGCCTCCTAACTCCGTCACCATCGCGACACTTACCCGGCGTCATCGCACATTCCCTTGTCGGTCTTTCCGCTGTCGGCAAATCACCCTGTCGGTACACTTACCTGTCGGTCATCTGGCCGGTGAGTTTTCCGTCGGGGAATCGTCGTTTCTGGTATTAGTAGTAGACCAGCGTATATATATATATATATATATATATATATATATATATATATATATATATATAGATACAGACATACACACACAGACACACACACACACACACACACACACACACACACACACACACACACACACACGTGGCAGGGTTGTGAGCAGAACACGAACATAACCACTGTACCACACAACAGCATCACGCAGTGACAGAACGTGCAACCGTGATTAGTAGATCACGGAAATCACACAGGCATACGTCTAGCCTGTAGACAGCGGCATCAAAGGCAAAGACGCCGCACAGATGTTATGGTGAGTGAATACTGTAAAAGCAATGTACTGTTGTCATGCAGCTGGAAACACACACACACACACTTGGCAGAACTGGGAGGTTGAACATACACCTAACCACAATATCACACTACAGCATGACGCATTTACAGAACACGCTACTGAGATTACTAAACACAGCAGTCCCACAGGCATTCTTCTAGGTGTGTGTCGACATCCGCAAAGGAAAAGACGTCAGCGGGATATATCTGTGGTGTGAAGTGTCTTAAAGCATAACCTGAGTCCCCAGGCAGACGGGAGCATGCGCGCACACACACACACACCCACACACACACACACACACACACACACACACACACACACTTGGCAGAACTGGGAGTCGAAACAAACACCTAACTACCCTATCACACTAAAGCATGACGCATTTATAGAACACGCTACTGAGATTACTAAACACAGCAGTCCCACAGGCATTCTTCTAGGTGCATGTCGACATCCGCAAAGGCAAAGATGTCAGCGGGATATATCTGTGGTGTGAAGCGTCTAAAAGCATAACCTGAGTCCCCAGGTGGATGGGAGCATGTGCACACACACACACACACACACACACACACACACACACACACACACACACACACACACACACACTTGGCAGAACTGGGAGTCGAACATACACCTAACTACCCTATCACACTACAGCATGAAGCATTTACAGAACGCGCTACTGAGATTACTAAACACAGCAGTCCCACAGGCATTCTTCTAGGTGCATGTCGACATCCGCAAAGGCAAAGATGTCAGCGGGATATATCTGTGGTGTGAAGCGTCTAAAAGTATAACCTGAGTCCCCAGGTGGATGGGAGCATGTGCACACACACACACACACACACTTGGCAGAACTGGGAGTCGAACATACACCTAACTACCCTATCACACTACAGCATGACGCATTTACAGAATGCGCTACCGAGATTACTAAACACAGCAGTAGCACAGGCATTCTTCTAGGTGCGTGTCGACATCCGCAAAGGCAAAGACATCAGCAGGATATATCTGTGGTGTGAAGCGTCTAAAAGCATAACCTGAGTCCCCAGGCGGACCGGAGCATGCGCGCACACACACACACACACACACACACACACACACACACACACTTGGCAGGGCTGGGAATCAAACTTACACCTAACGACCCTATCACACTACAGCATGACGCATTTATAAAACCCGCTACCGAGATTACTAAACATAGCAGTCCCACAGGCATTCTTCTAGGTGCGTGTCGACATCCGCAAAGGCAAAGACGTCAGCGGGATATATCTGTGGTGTGAAGCGTCTAAAAGCATAACCTGAGTCCCCAGGCGGACGGGAGCATGCGCACACACACACACACACACACACACACACACACACACTTGGCAGAACTGGGAGTCGAACATACACCTAACTACCCTACCACACTACAGCATGACGCATTTACAGAACGCGCTACCGAGATTACTAAACACAGCAGTCCCACAGGCATTCTTCTAGGTGCGTGTCGACATCCGCAAAGGCAAAGACATCAGCAGGATATATCTGTGGTGTGAAGCGTCTAAAAGCATAACCTGACTCCCCAGGTGGACGGGAGCATGCGCACACACACACACACACACACACACACACACACACACACACACACACACTTGGCAGAACTGGGAGTCGAACATACACCTAACTACCCTGTCACACTACAGCATGACGCATTTACAGAATGCGCTACCGAGATTACTAAACACAGCAGTCCCACAGGCATTCTTCTAGGTGCGTGTCGACATCCGCAAAGGCAAAGACGTCAGTGTGATATATCTGTGGTGTGAAGCGTCTAAAAGCATAACCTGAGTCCCCAGGCGGACGGGAGCATGCGCACACACACACACACACACACACACACACACACACACACACACACACACACTTGGCAGGGCTGGGAGTCGAACATACACCTAACTACCTTATCACACTACAGCATGACACATTTACAGAACGCGCTACCGAGATTACTAAACACAGCAGTCCCACAGGCATTCTTCTAGGTGCGTGTCATCATCTGCAAATGCCAGGACACCGGCAGAGATTGTATAGAGAGTGTACGATCAGACATAGTACTGTCCCACGGTAGACGTACACAAACACACAGCAGTGGTGTACTTGGGGCAACTATACATGTATGGAGCACTACAACAACAATACATAGACACAGTACGCACCACAGACAGTACACCCTTCAAGATAGTCACCCAGTGTGTACTCGGTAGGCATCCATCCTGACGTTGAAGATGGAAATCTGTTGCCTGGATGACCACCATGGCAATACAGGATGTCAACGGCCATGCCCATGCACAGAGGGACATCACTGACACAAGGTGTCACTGGCCATGGCCGCACACCTGGTAATATACGTCAGTTCGGACTGTACTGTGTGTCGATCTACACAACGGCGTACTAGGCATGCTCACACACATAGCTGTTGCAAAGGGCCGTCTTGCATGCAGATGGAGTGTAAACACAGAAGGTCTCAGTTTGGACTGTACCGTGTGTCCATCTACATAACTGCGTACATGGACTGTACTGTGTGTCCATCTACACAACAGCATACTGGGCATGCTCACACACTTAGCTGTTGCAAAGGGCTGTCATGCATGCAGATGGAGTGTACACACAGAAGGGCACAGTACAGAAGGGCACAGTAAGGTATAACTGTCCTCACGCACAGGGCGGTCACACACATGCAGTGACCTGTACACACACAGCTGCCATCACAGCTGTCACAGGTGCAGGTCACACGCATACTGCAGTGTACACTGTAGCTGTCAAGTCATCACCATGTCGGTGCAGCAATACACAGCCTTACAGTACCACAACACCATGTGACACATGACCCCTGGGCTGTACAGAGGTGTACACCAGCTGTGCAGAGTACACATGTACCGACAGGGATCCAATAGGTGTTATGCATTGCAATGATACCAGTATACATGAACAGGTCAGCTCAAGACATACCACGGCCCTTACACAGCTGTGACACATGACTGTTGCTGTACACCAATGAACACACGTCTGGATATGTCATACATGTGATTGTGTGGATGTGTGCATGGACTGCACACACAACACATACATACATAGCATAGCCTTTGATGTGCCTCGTGCATAACAGTGGCCTAAGCAATGCTACGCACGCAAATGGAAGGTGGGTCCATGTCTGTTGAATGCTCACACTACAGGGGGTAGCAATGTTGACCGGGACACATACCCTTGTACTGGTCGCCTGTGACACCCATGATATCATACCACAGTCCATGTGTTATGTATGTCAACACACATGTCCAACAATAGCAATGCATACAAACATGGCAACAGGAGACACATGTGACATCTGTACTGTGCATGCAGCAACCATGCATGTGCAGTGGCCGATGTCCGTAACATAGTTGCACCTAACTACGACATGCAGTCGCAATGCAGCCCCATCATTGACACCTGTATACGGTGACATACAAACAGCACGTATGGAGGGATGTGTGTACATAAAGTGGTGGACCACCTGTGTAGATGTATGTGTGCAGGGGGTAGGCTCACAGTTGTGTCACACACCATCCTATCATGCCACGTGCAAACAGTACGCTATGTCACTGTTACGTGACGGTGCTGACATAACGCATACACAGCGGTCAGGTGTTACCAACTATATGTCACATGGCACCTGTAACACCTACAACCTCCTGTGTGCATATAGCAGCACAATTGCCAGACATAGCGTTGGTACACATAATGCAATCAATACTGCTGCATGTCTATCAAACGTGTCATCATATGGCAGGTGTATCATTCCCAGCACTGCCATGTGTGTCCGAATGTGTGACCAGAGATGCCACATATCGTGGGGATTATGTCCCAGTTGTTACACATCCCTGTACACCATTGTAGTGATCTGTACATACGTCAGTGTGGGAAGCATGACGTTGGCCGGTGTGGTGCATCACACACGTCGGCTGTCCATATACACATGTGTGATCACCACAGTGTGTGTGTGTATGTATGTATGTCTGGTGCTTGGTGTGAGGGTGTATGCTAATATACAGTGAGAAATGATCACTAACCCCACGTGGCGACTAACCCGTAATGGTGATGCAGTGCACTACCCTGTTGATGCCATAGGTCCCAGCCATACTGGCTACCTGTGCATGTTCCTTCTCTGTGACACATTGTGTGGGTGCATAGTATTGTGAGGGTGATGACCACATAGGCAAGGTTCCCCACCTCAACACTATGGGATGTGCGTTATAGTGGTGTACACCCCGTGAATGTGGCCATGTTCCCATACTGTTACAGGGTCCTACTGCTACACAGTGTGGCCTCCAGCTACCAAGTGACACCTCACATCATCATTGGCCAGACCGCTGTGTACAACCCCTGCACCATGTCACCATACCTGTAATGTGTCCTGCTATGTATGTCACGTCACTGTCCAGTGTAGCCTGTGGCACTGACCACATGCGTCAGGTGCAGTATATGTGCGGACATCTGTGTCATGTTGGTGTTTCTAACAGTCAGGTTGAGGGTACATGTAGCATGCTGATATTGCCAGACGTGCCTGTGAGTAATCCACAGTTACATGTGGGGGACTGCAAACACTGCTACCTGTAGGCATATGCAAGTACACCATAGGAGGGAACCAGGGTATCACAACCAATATGGTACTACAGATGTAACCGAGACACATACCGTGAACACATCACAATGCATGCTGCACCTGAACTACATGGTATGACCGGTGCATGTCGACAGTACACAATCTATGTCACATACACATCTCTCAGTATTCACACACAACCACTGCAACATACACATTCCTCACTATGCATACACAGGTAATATTACATACACCTCTCACTATTCTGTTCACCCTGTGCATCAGAATATTTGAGCATATCCCTGCACCGATGGTGTGGATGACAGGGATGCGGCACAGGCTTCATCATATGCACAGGGTGATATGTTTGCCAGGGGCATAGGCTGCACCAATGGATGACATCATGTGTGTGTGTAAGGGCCGGTGATTTGATTGGACATGTCTGTTCAGAATGCATGTGGATGTAGTGGAGCCCTACAGTTGTGTTTGCTGTGTGCGTGTATCTGTGTACACAGTTCTGCCATTTGTGAGGCCTACATGGGGTATAATTGACAGCCCCAGATTGTACAGACCAGGTTGTACAGCTCACTGTGTCTGTCCACGGCAATGTGACCTGTGCCTGCCTGGGGTTGCACGGGCACTACCAGGTGGAGGTACAGAGTGGCTACTGTCCGACGACACATGTCCGCTGGAACCGTGTCCCCACTGAGAACATCCAGGGCCATGTCCATGTGGCCTGCTGTGTCCTGGTGTGCACAGCGCAGCACCAGCTGCACTGCTACTGCTAACGGCACTATGGGAGCGGGCATGTGAGGTGGCACACTCATGTCGACCTACACTAGGTGGTGTTGCTGGCCTACGTCCACGTGGCCTATGCCTCACTCCTACCAGATGTTCCAGCACAGACAGCTCACGCTCGCAAATTGCCATGCCACGGTCAAGGATTCCGACCATGTCATCCAATTGCCTATCCAGAACATCAGCAATCTGCTGTTGAGCATTTGCCAATGCCTGGATGTTGTCATTTAGGGTATGGATAGCAGCCCTCTGCAGCCTCTGCCCTTCTCTGTTCTGCTGTTCAGCACATGCCTGTGCCGCCATTACAGTTTGGAACATGCGTCTGGTGATACCAGCTGCTGCGATCTGTCCTGCAGGTGCATGTCTGCCAGAGGTCCTCCTACGAGCAGCACCGGCCACATTCCTGTGTGGCACATCTGCAGTCATTACACTGACACCATGGTGTGTAGACACACCTTCTGTAGCCACCACATGTTCCTGTTCCACGCTAACAGACGCTGACTGTCCTTCCTCTATGGCCACCGGTGATGCGGTATGTGTTGGCAGCAGAACTGTGTGCGGGGAAGAGGGGGATATAGCTGGGATGGTAACCATTGGCAGAGATTCAGCCCCTGACAACCCTGCCTGTACCTCATGCATATGTTCATCACCACTAGTATCTGTGGGGACACTAACATCAGATGGACCGCAGGAGGGTAACGCACCTACATCACCTGTGAATGCAAAGAAATACTGTAAAGTACAATAGACACAGACACACACACAGACACAGACACACACAGACACACACACAGACACAGACACACACAGACACAGACACACACAGACACACACAGACACAGACACACACAGACACACACAGACAGACACAGACAGACACAGACAGACACAGACACACACAGACACAGACACACACAGACACAGACACACACAGACAGACACAGACACACACAGACAGACACAGACACACACAGACACAGACACACACAGACAGACACAGACACACACAGACACAGACACACACAGACACCAACACAGACACACACACACACAGACACGCACACACACACACAGACACACACAGACACACCATGCATGTGATTTGACAGATGGCATGCAGCATGCCTGTGATACAGCAAAGGGCATGCAGCTCAGACATTAATAGTGTTAGTAAGCATACCTCCCTGGGGTGCACACTACAGCAAGCAGGTGTCATATCAGTAGCCATGCAGTTCACACAATCATGGTAGTATGCATGCATCCCAGTGATACACCATGTGGCCCAGAACAGGATAACAGTACACATGGCTGACGTGACCTTGACATGTAATCTGCTGACATGTGCATTAACATGCATACATGTCTGACACAATGGTGTCCTGACACATGTACAGCATCATAATGGGCTTCACATTGCAGTGTTGTCTGTATGTCCTACAGATAGAATGCATGTTTAGCAAATGAGCATGAGCATGGGAGGGTAGTGTGAGCCATCTATATTGCTATACAGTGTGATGTGCAGACAATGTGCCATTGCATGGCATCATGAGGCATCTATATTGCTGTAGAATGCATAATATGTACACATTGCATAGCCATAACTGCATGCTATGACACAGTTGTGATGTTCAACATATCGTATATGGTAGACTTCAGTGACACCTCCAGTAGCTGTGCACAGGCTTTTAGGATGTCCAGTGTACCACATCAACTGTATAATTGGTCAGCTAAGGCTATAATTGGACCATGTGTGGACAATGTGCAACAGGGTGTATACACATCCCATGTACTGTGTGGCTACATGTCTCTGGCCATCCCCCATGGCCATGTGTGCACATGTGTTGGCCAAATGTGTGTGATGGCCATCTATCTCACATGTCTGTGATGTCCCATATGACATACACCCATAGATGTCAGATATGTCACAATCCACAGGGCTATGCAGACAACGGGTTGTATGTTTGGTATGTGGGGTATAGGTCATGCGATAGTGTGACAATATTGCAGACAGAACACTACGTGTCTGGGACATGTCAGGTGGCACATCACAATGTGTGCACCCAATGCAGGGGCATATGACACAATGGTGACACCTGTGGGCTGCCCATATCACAGCTCACTGTGTGGTACTGTGTGCGTACCACACATGTTGTTCTAATGCATACTACATATGCCTCCATTGTAGAACACCTCCACCGTTGTATGCACAGCTGACCACACATGTCGCAATGACAAGTACTGTGGTTTCAAGTCGGTGTATCATTTCGTTTGTATATATTGCACATGGGTGGCCTGTGTGAATGATGGGTGATGTGACCTGTATATGGTGACTGGAACAAACATCAAGTGTGCAAGTGTTAACTGGCCACATGGCAAATAGATCTACACTGTAACATGCCTGATACTGATGACAGTCTCACCTGCAACGGACTCATGTCTGTGCGGCACGCCAGAGGTACCTGTATAGGGGTGACACAGCAGTATGAACATTATCCATGACTGTATGACAGCCACAGGTTACACTGTGCATGTTAACACATCCACCTGTGTAATAGCATATAGTATGCACATGTGTGCATACACAGAGTAGCATACTGTAGTATGCAGCATGTGTGTCCACATACCTTGCATATGTTGTTACTTTACATAATGTACAGTGACACATGCAACTAAATGGGATATAATAGCCATATGTGCAGTACTGACTTACCAGGCAACTCCATGCTCATTGGTTGGGAGACACCCACCTCCACGATAGCAGCTAGTGCTTGTGGATGCTGTTCCCTGGGTGTCCCCAGACTGGCCAGTAGCTCCTCAGTGTGTGTGAGTGGGGGCTGGGTTAGTGGCCCACCACCTGTTCCACCTTGTTCCCTGGCGATTGCAGTGGCATGCTGTTTTGCATGTCGTATCAAGTCCATGCAGTGTCTGCGCACCTGCTGGTAGGTGCGGTTATGGCCACCCACATCATTCACTCTCCTGCGTAGATCCTGCCACAGGTCATCCTGCTGCTGGGCATGCTGTGGCACATGGCTGAACAACAAGTCTTAGTTCTCATGGAGCTGTGGGATGAGGACATCATCCTCCTGGCGGCTGTATGCTGGAAGGCGTGTACGGGGCATTATCTGTAAGACATAATGATGGTGACAGGTCACAGTTTCAGAGATATACAGAGATACTGCTGCACATACATTTCTATGACATCTACTACATCTGCACAGTTATCTTTGCAAAGCATCATGACACTGACACGACTGACGTGTTTGTGTCACACACATGTCACACCCATTATGCATTGGATATCATCACCATATATGTGTGTCACCTCATTACAGTGTTCATACTCCATGTGAATACTGTCTTGCTGTGGGCATGTCTATTTGCCTGCACTTGTGTTCTTACCTATCTGCACATGCCTGGATGTGTCCACGGTAATGCTGTTGACCTTGATGCTGTGTATATGTCACATATCAACACAGACACAGCCGTAATGGACTTGAGCAGTGACAATGCACACATACACATGGACACCTGTACATGCATGTGTTTTGCCATATACATCTACACAGCACTGTACAACTGTTCAACATCCTGCCACGGATCACCTGTGTTGCACATATGATAGACATGGGACAATGGCTAGTCAGACGTCATTCGCAGGGATGGTTATCAATCATAGCATGTGCGGGCATGGTTTCCAAGCTGTAACATACAGCCAGTATGCCACCGCAAGGTGCATCAGTGCCACATTACTGATCCAGTCAATTGATAGTTCATCTACCATGCGGCCATCACACCATGTATGACTGGGATGACATGTGCAGCTTTGATGGACAGGGTTGCATGGTATGGTGGGAGTATGTCACATATGTGGCACAGGGATCTGTCCAGCCTATGGCGATCCTAGTATTAGGATGGTGGCTGTCCATGACATATGTCTTACAGATCAGGATATGGACATGTAGCATGTCCATCATCATGGTGCAGCAAATGTCTTTTTGCAAGGTAGACAGCATGCTGCATAGTGGAGGTGAGGATTGTGAAGGCTGGTATCGCCCATCCACGCATGGCCATTACCCCTTAAAGGTGGTATGTGATCCAATATTGGTCACCACAGTGCTGTATATGCCTGTCCAGTGATCTCCGTGCTCATGGATGGCACCCTGACATGACATGGGTACCTCATATGACTACCTAAGGGGCCTGGAGACATCACCAAGTCGGGGGGTGCACTGCACAGCACCATCCCTTACACAGTGTCCATAATGTTGACCACAGCCTAGGTAGTAGTTAATGGGTACAGGGATGTTCACCTAGCGGTGCCAATGCTGGTATCATCCATCAGACTGTGCACATATGTCACACACCTCACCCACACAGCCCATTCTGTATGTTGTTCACAACACTGACACAGCTATACTCATAGGTCATGGCCATTCACAGCCTTACATACACAGATGCCTAACATTTGTCTGTGTGGTATGGGCTACAATGAGGGTGGAGTACAACACATTAACCCTGTTCTACTGTAGCTGGCACTGATGTGATGTGCACATGTCACTTTTGCACCTTTTGTAGTTGTGAGTCTGTCAACAGGCCACTGGTGGAACACTCCTGTGACATACAAAGGTATTTGTAATCAAACATCCGTGCTGTCTTGTACATCCGTACTGCTAACATCTACAGTGATAATGATTCATGGACATGCACACCATACTCAGCAGGGTTATAGTGCGGTGCCACCCATAATGACTGTCATCACCACTTGTGGGTTGATATTATCCAACACCCTATCTGTATTGTATGGTCATGCTAGGCACTTGTTCAGAACTTGTGAGCATGTCATGAGCTACTGATTAATATAGCACCCATTCCACACCATTTCCCACAGGTACACTGGCTGTCCTACACTTCCCAGCTTGCTTATGGTACAACAGCTGTTGTACACACGTAACGCACATATCTTGTGGGACATGGTTGTATATACAGGCATGTCCAACTGTCACATACCAGTGCTACTGCCTGTCTATATGATGGATATGTCGTACATGTGGCAATAGAGCAATTGTCTCATGTACACATTCAATGCTCACCTCCCAACATACGACACTACAGCCTGTGGGGGATGCACTTCTGCAGCCGTGCTGGGGGCATAGCTCTCAAGTGTACCTCATTACGAGGAACGTACCTCATTTGGGGTCTTAAAAGTGCATGTTCCTCAAGGTTCCACATTGAAAGGGTCTGTCACACATTCATTGTTGGAAATTGTTTAACTGCTAGCCATGGCTAAATAGATGGGAATCATATTAATTCATTAGAATATCTTTTTTATATGTAAAACCAGCCTATTTTAGCCATCATATGCCCTTCCTAGTTGAAGCTGTTAATAAGCCAGTAGTAAGTGTTCCACGTTTTGCCCATTTGTCACACATTATGAGGGCTAATGTTCCTCATTTTGGGGACAGGAGGTTGACAGCTATGGCTGGGAGTAATGCTGTCACCAACCCTGACTGCACCTGACAGTCATGTGGGGATGTGTAACATTCGCAACACACCCCACCCATCACATAGTCTCACATGATCTCCACCACAGGCCACACCTACGAGGACAACTTGTGCAGTACATCTCCATACTCTGTGTAGGCACCAGCCCCCATCATGGAAAACAACATCACCAACTTATAGCCCACAGACTCATGTGTGCCCATCACATACAGCCAATAGGGAGTTATAACATTCACAACACACCAGTCATAGGTGACTCTGTAGGGAGTCACACTGCAGTTCCACACAGCAGGCTACACAAGGCGATAGTCGCTTACATCTTGCTGTCGGGTAACTGGTTCTGTAACATAACCTATGCACCCATGCCACACCTCACCAGGTACGATGTGACTGTCATTCTCCATGTTAGTGTGACTGCCCTGAGATGCCACTTCACAGACTACGTGTGCAGGGACATGCAATAGCTCACCAGTCTTATAGCCCTGAGGGTGTGGGCCAAGCCCTGGGGAGCATTGTGCATTCGTCCGGACACGATACCACTGTACAATGACCGACTGTGTCACTTCAACAGTTGCCTATGCTCCTATTGTCATTACACAGGCATCTGGTATCTGTCCGCTTTGACCGACCTGGTCAAACACAATGCTGTGGCACAGATGACTTGCACCTGTCAGCCCTGGGAGTACAGCTCACATGTAAGGCTCTTGCTGCTTCTATACTGCCTGTCTTGCACAGTTTTCAATAACAGTCACCGGCAGAACGGGAACTGGCAAGCACGGCATGGGGTCATGTGACACAATGCTTGCATCTTCCTCTGTGACGCATGCAGGCAAGGCACACCTTATAATGCACCACTCCAATATCTCTGCAGTGACTGGGACCTGCCTCTAGGCTCTGCAGAGCACACCTGCAATGACAGGTTATAGACAGACCATACCTTTCAGGCACATATCTGGACCGGCACACCCACAGCTGAGGGGTTCCCATATCCCACTATGTTGTGCACACATCCTGGCTAGTTACTTAGCACAATAAATCAGAGGTGCTCCACGTGCAACTAACTGTGTCCGGGACCGCTATACACATTGTAACAAGCTACAGAGTCAACATCATACCCCACGTTCAACATACCTCATTTGTTGGTATATTGGACAGTGGGGCTCAGACAGCTACTACTGATGTGTGACTGACACTACCCGACACTTAACTGGGATAGCCACTCATGTACCGACACATCCATGAGTCATAACCTCCACTCTGCTGGATCAACCCATACACACGACCTCCAAGACCAAAATTAACCTTGACATGAACACTACCACCATGTGACTGGTGTACACACCTGGGGTTATCCCCTCATTGGTGGATTCCGAACATATGTTAATCAACCTTGTTAGCCACATCCCGGAACCATACCCATCACAGCATACACAGTACATGAGTACTACAACACCTACTACAGACGTCTTCTGACAGCGGTTGTTAACGTCATGACACCCGTGCAGATGGACGATGCACATACAAATGCTGTAACATACCCCAGTGCACTTCATTAGCATATACACAACTGCATGGATCATGCTATTCCACACAGAGCCATGGTGGTACACACCAGATAACAGACGCCACTCTGGTGGTCATGTTCCATAGACATATGATGTACAACAACAGGTGTAGGCTGTTGCACAGTGGTGTACATTCCCATGGGTGGGGTAGCTCACTGGTCAGCCTTGGTAGGGCCACAGGATCCCTCATCACATCCTCCAAGACTAGCTACGTAAACATTACTGCGACACATTCCGGGTGTACCACCAGGCATTATGGTGGTATGTTAGTAGTCGATGGCAACACCCACATCTGCTGTCACATACAACAGTCACTCAGGAACATTACAGACCCAGGTGATGTTGGCAACATGCTGGAGGATGGATTCAATGCTAACATTACACCCTCTCACTCACTACAGGGCCACAATCCATACAGGAACATTGTGGTGTCCCTGTGTCACACCTACACAGTACTAACCTGCACTCTATATGTCCTGGGACACTGGCCCCATGTCACCTTCCAACGTCCCAGGCTGTGATGTCCACAAACCTCTGAATGGCATGTCTCCCCACTAGGCCACCATATTCAGTAATAGCCTTGTTTCAGACATTGTAGCCCCTGAATGGCACACATGGCTATGGGGCACATCATCAAGGACGTCATTCACAGAGACATTGTTGGGCTCCCGTCCTTTGATGCCACCCGGGTTGGGCTTGTTAGGGCCAGAGCATGGCCCCTACACCTGGTGGACTCCTTTCATACAGTTACCAGGGCAGTTGCTGATGGTACGGGAGTCCACACATCCTACATTATCCTCTCGTTGCCTTTCAGCACCATTCTCCATTCTGGTATTGACAACATACACATACACCTGCACATCGTACCCTATGTCTCAGGATGTTATGCAATGTGGCTCATGGACAGGACACACACAGTGAGGCCAGCATACCATAGTACCTACTGCATGTCAGTTACATTTGGCATGCCACAGTCCTCAGTCATAGGGCCCCTCATGTTCAGTATATGCTTCCCTGCGGTACAGGCTAGCACAGGGGACTTTCCCTGCCTAGCTTTACAAACCCCTGCATACAAAGCACCATGATTGCTCCACCAGCTGATACTGACTCCATCCATACAGGTGTCATTGTGACAGATACCTGATATGACTATCATGGCGTCAAGCTGCATGACACAAGGTGCATGACCATCACCTTTGCATTACACCATTCACCCACTGACTATCACATGGGTGATAGTCCCCTACATACATATCACATTGTACATGTTTGCAGTACACACATATGTCACACCCACTCCTGTGGTTACCGTATTGCCACTGTGGCATGGATATCCTTCTACGTGGCCACACTTATCTGTACTGGGTGTGTAGCTGGTACATAGGCACCCATTGTACCTCTGAACTCAAGACTTCTACACACATTCAAGGGTACACCACCCCATTTAGGGTGTACCTTACACAACAGCTACAGCTTTACATACCACAACATTAACACGCCATGACATTTACTGAGCTCCGACAGTTTAAGTATGCGGCTGCACTACAGACACCACATCTGTACACATTTGCATACTACATACTCAGGGGTGACCTCTGCTGATCAGACAGGGCCCATGTCCACAACATTATTAATGTTTATACTCCTCATACGTGACATAAGCAAAAGCCACTGTGAGCAACATGCTCATGGATATGTGCACACACGCCACAATGAGTGGGATGTGCTTGAGGGTTACATTCCCAAACTGGACACTCACCATGCTTTGGAACATGAGTCCTATGTACATCATGCAGGGACACTCAGTAGCACTGTTCATGTGATACCTCCCTTGGTGGTTGGGGGACACATGTACGCCTGGGATCACTGCAGTGGCTGTACTGTGCAGAGGTGCAGGTGACACATGGCTCTGCTGTTCACAAGACACTACCCTAGAGAGGTGCCACTGGTGTGAACACTGTAGTTGTGCTTACACATGGACTTGCCAGACTGCATAGTACCCCACTATGTACCTGTGAAGCTATTACATGTCCTTTGTGCATGGTTACTTGGTAGCCCTTCCATTTAGATTAGCTATCATGCTATTACAATGTCCCATGCCTACAACCATATGTATCCTGTTATTGTACATGCCAATAGACGATACCTTTGGTATGCATGATATGCCTGTTATGCTGTGTAGAATATCTGTCATATCTACCTACAATACTATATATTACACATATTTCACATAGTATCCCATAATGCAAAGCATACTTGCACAGCGGGACCACCTTAGATATGTCATTGACGTTATATGCCCATACACATGCGTGCTGTGACAGTATATCACCATATACTATCCCCTGCTATGGCACGTACTTGTTGGACATACCCTACCACTGACGGCGGGTTGTATGAAATTGTTCTGTTTAACGCTCTCATGTAGCATCCCTTGTGGTGTCTGTGATGTGTACCTTGTGGCCCACTGCTGGACGCACAGTTTCTACAAGCGTTAGTATGCTCAGCAAGACATCACTACATAAATACCTTTTCCCACTTTATGCATTGCGGACACGTTTAATTAATGCAAACCAGGCTATACATACAGTAAAACTAATTAATACAGATCATGCTGTACATAACCTTACATATCGGGTGTTCTACATACCTTGTTATCATTACGGAGTTTCGTCTCTATCTCTCTCACAGTGTTTCAACTGGTATTCGGTATGAGCATACGGTTTGAATGTCTGGCAAGTCATCCTTATATACGTTGATACCTGCAACATGTGGTTTCATCCCGCCAATTGGTGTTCCTGAGTGACTAATTACTTGCATATCAGCTGTGCAGCTACTCCATTTGCCAATTACGCTGCAACAGTGGGGTATAATTGAATTCTCCACTTGGGCGTTGCCTATTTGCCCTACCTTCGGGGAGATGGTCTGTATTGTGTTTTGTTATGTGTAATTGCAACTGCTATGCATGGAGACAAGTATACTTTGGATTCATGTCCCCCATGGATTGTGTGTGACAGCTAGAGTATGTGGTTCAACATGTGGGTGTACCTGTCATCCCAACGTCTGATAACGGACTATTGCAAACAAAAACCTGTAACATGGCTGTTTGTTCCATTATACAATGCCTGCAATTTTGCATGACACCTTTAATTGTGTCTCTCACATGGTATGTTGAGGTTTCTGCATATGTAATTGACTGACTGGATGTTTGTGCTGCTATTACAGTCTGTATTGCTTTAGTTTCTAGTGTGGGGGATGTCGGTGGGTGTACGTAGCATATACAGGTGTGTGGGGCTTGCATTTCTACATATTCCATATATATGTGTGTGGGCTCCGTCCCTAATTAGAGAGATAACAGTTAGTTCAGGATAGCAGGCAGTCTAGTCTGATGCAAGACTGATTCAGATGTAAGTTTGATTTAGATGAAGTTATGATATTCATGCTTACATTTATGCTATATGTGTATTGCTGCTGATGCTGATTTGTACATTGGGCCGTTGTTAATTGGTTTCTATATCGTCTGCAGGTGAGCTTACTACTTATATACCTCCGGAATTGCAGCAATATATCAAGGGATATGTGTAAGTGACAGCTATCCCTTGTATTTCTGTCCCAGATATTTTGAGTCATTGTGGTTGTGTTGGTAAAAGAACCTGTTTGCCATGGGTTGCCACCTTTTCATATGGTCATTGTTAGACACTTGCGGGACACACAGCGGTGTTTACAGGCCAACACATAGCCACGGTCAGTACACAGGTTAGCACATACTTTTATCCTCAATACATACCTATTGTTGTGGGACTTTGGCTACTTATCATATTGCATGTAACATTTACGTTTCTTACATACAGGCATAACTATTAAATACGACTATTACATTATATATGGGACATATTAATGTCCTTAAAATCTCGGACATTTGCCCTTTGTACTGTTTTATGTCAGGACACACCTGCCCAGGGTGGGGCTGTTCCTCCTACTGTGGGACAGGTGGTAACCGTATGCCTATGGCTAGCTATACCCACACCTACCGTACTGATCTACCTCTGACTTGGCACTAACAGACACATGTTGCGGACACACACACACATTACAGTCACATGGAGATGCACACAGCACCCTCAACGCACACATACACAGACTACGACACTCACAAACACAGTTGAACACAGTACCTACGTGGACCGCAACACCGGCAGCAGTGACTAAATGTCCCTTCATATCATCATACTATTACTCGCGGCTGTACTGTTCTGGTACTGTGTTCTATCGGTCTTTCAGCCTCGTGGTTACGCATGTCGGTATGTTACACATTCCATAGTTGGCGGTATCCTATTTATTTGTACCTCCAAGGTGTTATGAATGTCGTTGACCTATCTATATATATTTGCAGATATCGCTGAATCCATCTATATCAACATATATCACTCTATTGCCCTTTCTATCTGTATTATATATATGCATATGTGTACATATACATATATATATATATATATATATATATATATATATATATATATCTATATCTATATATATATATATATATATATCTGGCAGGGAACATGACAGGCACACAGCACCACCATATGCTGTAAGGCTCATGTACTGTTCAGGTGTTGACATTCCGTGTTCCACTAGCTGTTGTGTGTACAATGTTTGAGGGCTGCCTATGTAGGAGTCACACATTGGGCCACCTATACATTACAATTTACAGGTGGTCATGTTTGTGTGCCATCCATTTTACTGTGTGTGCAGGTGGAGAGGTGTCAGTCCGTAGGGGGTTACACTGTCAGAGTATGTGCTATACGTTCCCTCTTTGCCAAGGCGTAGGAATATTGTGCACGCCTCCGTCTGCCTACTGGGGCTGGCACAGTGTGTTCATGGTCTGAATCCCTCTGTGCCTGTAATGGCCTTGGCAATTGCAGTGGGCTATGAGGGCCTTCACCATTTTGTCCCTGCTGCAGCTGCTTCCGCAAGATCATATTATGTAGCATGGCACATACTATGACGATGTGGGCACACATGCCTGGAGAGTACTGCAAGGCTCCACCAGATGTATCCAAGCACCAGAACCGTGATTTCAGCATCCCGAACACACGCTCTATGATGATTCTGGTTTGTGCGTGTGCCTCATTATGGCGTTCTTGCATAGGTGTGTGTGCATTTCTGATGGGAGTCATCATTCACGGCTCCAGTGCATAGCCAGCATCCCCCACAAGATGGCCATGTGGGATGTCCCCCCTGACAAATACCTGATACAGCTGTGAGGCATGCCAGATATGGGAGTCATGGTAGCTTCCAGGGCTGCCAGCACACACATCCATGATAATGCCCTGGGCATTGCACACGACCTGGCAGTTGATGGAGTGGAATCCCTTGCGGTTTATGTAGCGCCTACCATGCTCACTGGGTGGTGACTTGATTTGTATGTGCGTGCAGTCTATCGCACCTAGTACCTCCGGGTAGTGTGCCACATGGTGGAAGTGGTGCATATTGCTGGCCAACTCCTCCTGAGTTCGGGGGAAGTATATCTGCTCATTGGCATGTGGTAACATGGCATCCAGGAACTGGTGTAGTACCCTGGATGCTGATGCCTGTGAGATCCCCATTATATCTCCAGTTGGCCTTTGAAAGGTACCTGTGGCCAGTATTCGCAGGCTTACACATACCTTTGTGTCCACTGGGATGGGTTCCCCTCTGTTGTTTCTGGTTCTCAGGCATGGCCGGCACAGCTCCACTATTTGCTGTAAGATGTCCCTGTCCACCCTGTAATGCTCTACTATCTCCAGGTCATGTAGCCCCTGGTAGGTTACCCTTGGTCTGAACACTCTCCTTCTCCTCCGAGGCCTGTGGTGGTTGTCGGCATCATCCTCCACAACACCGTCAGTCTCTAACACATGCTGATGAATCACAGCTATGGCAGCTCCCAACATGTACATTTTAAAAGTTCCCCATGTGTTTACACCTATGGTGCAGTATTTGGGAATACACAGCTGTGTGTAGGGTGCTGTCACACTTTATACTATTGTGCTGTGAACACCGATGATGTCATAGGGTGTGTATGTATGATCATAGCTACAGGGTATCTTATGTGTTTTACTGCCGGAACTACTATTGTGGTGCCTTTGGTGTTGAATTACATTTGGCTGCCGTGGATTACCTCTTGACCTTCCCTTTACATTTCTGCATGTTGCACCTACCATTTTCTGGCATGCATCCAGCAGCCTACTTTCATTTGTACTTTCCTGGACCTGGCGTATCTTGCGTTATGTGTGCTACTGCCGGTCTGCTGTCGGTTTGCTTTGCTCTGCTGTGTCAGGTCTCCTATCTTTGCAATCCAATACCTCCCCTCCTTTCTTTGCATTCCAATGCCTCCCCTATCCTGTTTTGTAGGTTTCTGCAAGCAGACTTGTCAGCTGTCGTCGATTGGCCATCGTGAGTTGATTGGTGTTGATTGCTCATTAGTTCTCCAATTACCCTACTTCAGCATTTCCTTCTTTTCTTCCTCTGACCTTCCTGTTTGTGCTATTGTTCGCGGCACGTGCGTCCGATTACTGGGTTTCGGGCACGTTATCATCCCCGTACACATGCCTTTTGGGTACCATGTGTGCTCTCAGCTAAACGATTCTATACCTTCCTCCCCACCCCTGTCCTGCAGCTTTGCTTAGCAACGGACAGGCCAGATTTGCATTGCTCCAATGTGCTTACTGCTACAGTGGCACACCCCTCTGCTGATGACATGTATCTCCTCTGAGCCACTCCTCGGTGTTATACCGCTGCGCCGTATGGTACAACCTTCATCCGGCGGGACATTTGCGATTCAGTATTATCTGCCTCATTTGCATGGCATTGACTACTAATTCATAGTTACTGCGACGGACACTATCGCAGGCCCTTAGCAACCCTTGCACCTTGGTTGTGGTGTTCCATGCCTACCATTGTGTATTATGCTGTAAACCTGATTTCTATTACATTGCGATTTTATGACATTTTTATATTATTTCTTTATGTTACAGTTTCCGCACACATGCCCTGCGGTTGTGCTGTGCGTTACAGTGGACATGACATTAAATGTTGTTTTTTACATGTTGTGCATCTTTTCTTATGCCATTGGCTGTGTATTTCACCATTGGCATATGTTAACTTTGTGATACATGGTTCTAGCCCGCTTCCATAGCTCCGATGTTCTGTTTGGGAAAATGTAGACTGTGTTTTTTGGTTTACATTTCCGTGGGCTTACGCTACGCCTGCACCACTTCATGAATCACTATATGCCTTCATTTGCATGGTGCGACACTGCGCATGGGGTGATTAGCATACCTAAGCCGAGGGCTGCGCAGTTCTGGCGTACGCCGGTAGTGCACATGGAATTGGATCATACCTGAATCGCTCGACGGCCATATTTGGCATTATACCTCCTATGCTATGCCTGCGCCCTGGCGCAAGCTTCATGAATCCCGGGGAATATTTATAATATGAAATTCTATTTTATATGACGTACTGCAATGAGTTAATGAAGGAGGGTATTTAAGGAAGTGATGTGGAAGGCATTATTTGTCTGATGAAGTCTCTGTTGTGAGAAGAAAGCATTCACATTATTTTACTGGCTTTTTATATTTTAATAAATTCTTGAAGCTGTTTAGTTGTGACTGGAGTCCTTTCAACATTTATTTCTTTTCAGTCAAATTATTTCACTTTCAATATATAAGTTTATTTAAGTTTAAGTTAATAAGCCTCAATCCTGATGTGTTTGTATGTTATAAAGGTGCTTGAACCGAACCCACAACTGTTCATCAGTTTTATCCTGACCGGACGAGCAACATGATGTCGGAAGCGGCATGTCGGAACGACATGGTGTTAGAAGTAGCATACCTGAACAACATGGTACCAGGAGTGGCATATCTGAATGAAATGGTGTTAGACATTTTGTCCCAATCTGCTCAAACAATTGAAAAAGGTCAGAAACAAATTTCAGGTAATTAAAACTCTCATAAATGATTATTTCGTAAAGAAAACCATATGAAGCATTTGCAAAGCACAAAATGCATTATTAATCAAATGAAAACCACAAAACATATTATTGATTAAACAAAATGTTTGAAACCATAATATCTGATAAAATTATTCAAAATACTTATGAGAGCATTCAGAACTACTTCTGATTTGCATAACAAGCACGTTAAAAGTAAAACGAGCACAAGAAAAGTATAACAAGCATGATAAAAGTCAAACAAGCATAACAAGTACAATAAAAGGGAAAAATGAGCATGAAAAAGCAAAGTGACTGCATTTTTTTAGTAAATGACCACATTTTTTTATATGAGTTACTATTTCGTATTGACTAAAGCTATTCAAAGCACAACTAGAGTTGTTCGAAGTATCTCAGAGTGTGCAAAATGTTTGAAGTGTTTGCTTTATTATGGTGCAATTATTTTGAAAAGGTTCTTGTGCTGTGTACAGTTATTTCGCAAAGTGCAGTCATTACGAAGTGTTTCTTACACTAAGGGTGGATTCACAAGTACAATTCATTCACAAAATGCAGTCATTTCGAACTGTTTCTTACACTGATAAGAGTTGTTTCACAAAGTACAGTGATTTCAAAGTGTTCTTCTGCTATGAAGACTTAGTCCTTTTGGAGAGTCTATCGTGCGATTTTTGCTTGTAATTACAAGTTTCTAGCATAAATGCCTGATATATATGTGTGCATGTTCATACATAACTCCAAGGGTCTTTACTACTGTGTGTTGGCATAGCAGAGGCATTTCGCAGACCCAGTCCACTTGTGTTTGGTCATAATATTGCAGAGAATTGGAGAGTACTTGAGCAGGAATACAATATTTTCATACAAGCAGCTTTTTCTGACAAAGATGTGCATACAAGAGCATCTATTCTGCTAAATCTAGTGGAGTCTGAAGCCATTGAAAGAGAGCTTTCATTTGTGTATGCACCAGCAGTATATGCAGGAGAAGGGGAACCCATCATATTGTTGTATAAGCTGAATCAAGGGAGGACCCTGAGAGCTTGAAACGTAAATTTAGAGAAATGTGTAACCTCCAGGCAAATGTTACATTGGCGAGGCACTTATTTTATACAAGAGACCAAAAGCCAGGAGAAACTTTTGCTGCTTACATTACTAACTTGAGAAGCAAAGCTAAAATAAGCAGCTTTGGTGTTTTGAAAGATGAGTTGATAAAGGACATGTTTGTGTGTGGTGTTAATAATGCTGCAGTGAAAAAGATTTTGCTTCAAGACAGTAATTTAACATTGGAGAAAGCCATAGAGATTTGTCAAATACATGAGCTTACAGAAAGGCACACAAACATACTTGCAAGTGATAAGAGCATGATTCTGTCAGCCTAGAGCAAAAGTAGACAGCATGCAGCAAGTGGCTAACAGAAACAGGCCTAAGCACATGACAGCTGCAGCCCCTGAAGGATTTCCAGGGAGAGCCTGTACCTTTCCAGCAAGCTCAGTAAAACAGACATGGTCAGTGCAGCACAACAGTGATTCTGCAAAACCCAAGTCAAGTCTCATTGTTAACTGTTGTAATTGTGGCACCAATCATGAGTCCAAAAGAGAAAAGTGCTTAGCATTTGGTCAGCAATGCCACAAGTGTAAAAAATGGAACTACTTTCAAAAGATTTGTAAATCTAGCAAGCCTCATTCATTTATTAAGAAAGGTCACTCAAAAAATCCAGTTGATCATATAGAAAGCCACAACTCTACTTTCTATGTAGATAGTGTATTAGTTGTTGGGGAAAAAGTTAATGCAGTAGATTAGTTGGCTGAAAACAATGTTTTGTACTGTCCTGATTAATGGTAAACCCACAGTGTTCAAAGTGGACACTGGTTCAAAGTGCAATGCTATGTGAGCAGAAACATTTGCTAGAGTAAGAGCTGGTGAAGAACTTAATTTGGTCAACTGTGCGAATCTTGCTGCTTATGGAGGTGAAGAGATTCAAACCTAAGGCTCAGTAGTGCTTTCATGCTATTCAGCTGGGAACAGTTACAGCTTGCAATTTTATGTAGTCAAAGGGCCTGTACAGTCATTATTAGGTCTTAGAGACAATTTAAAAATTAAACTGCTTTTTTTACCAAAGAAGTCCATCATGTAAACACATATCCTAGTACCGCTTTCACCGATACTATTTTCTCAGAGTATGCTGATGTTTTCAAAGATAAGCTACGTAAACTTCCAGTTGCGTACTTGATGAAATTAGACACAGAGGTCAATCCAGTGGTCAGACCAGTGAGAAGAGTTCCAATAGCTATGCAAGGCAGAGTCTAAGTCCAGTTAAATAAAATTGTGCAGCAAGGTGTGATTTGTCCAGTTACAGAACCAACTGAATGGGTGTCTTAAATTGTAGTTGCTCATAAGAAAAGCTCAGATGAAATCAGAATATGTATTGACCCAAGAGACTTAAACAAAGCATTAAAGAGACCCCGCCATCCTATGTTTAGAGTCGAGGAAGTTGCTCCCCTCATGCCAAATGCCATTGTATTTACTGTCTTAGATGCGAATAGTTCATTTGGGCAAGTAATGCTTGATCTCAGATCTTCACTACTGACTACATTCAGCATGCCATTTGGTAGATACAGATTTCTCTGAATGCCTTTTGGAATAAATTCTGCCAGTGAAGTCTTTCAGCGTGCAATGGAACAATTTTTTTCAGGCTATCCATGTACTATAATAGTAGATGATTTACTGCTTGGAGGCAATGGTGAAGTATAGCATGACAGAAACCTCAGGAAAGTTCTAGAAAGAGCACATGAAATGAATCTAAACCTCAATCCCCCTGAAATGTAAATTCAGGCTATCAGAAGTTACTTAAGGTGGTCATTTATTTACCAGTTCAGGCCTACGAACAGATCCTTCCAAACAAACAGCCAATCTTGAGATGCCAGCTCCAGACAATGTCCAAGCCTTACAGTGTTTTCTTGGTATGATTAACTATTTGGGCAAGTTTATACCAGACTTCAATGAATTATCAGTGCCCTTGAGAGAGCTGACATGCAAAAATATTACCTGGTCATGGCTGGAACAACACCAGAGGGCATTTGACGATCTGAAACAGAAAATTGCCAGTCCACCTACGTTAAGATACTATGATGTCCACAAACCAGTAATTCTTTTCTATGATGCTGAAAAGTTCGGTCTTAGAGCAGTTTATTCTTCAAGAGGGCAGACCAGTAGCCTATGCATCTAAAATTCTTACCCAAACTAAGATACAGCATGTTCAAATTGAGAATGAACTTTTGGCAATTGTGTTCGCATGTTCAAAGTTCCATGATTATATTTATGGCTGACTATCCAAATTGAGACTGATCATCAACCTCTAGTCATTATTTTAAAGAAGCCTATACATACAGATCCAGCAAGGCTACAAAGAATGATGCTCAGATTACAAAAGTACAACTTCAAACAAAGTGGTCTATACAAAAGGCAGAGTACTTTACATGGCTAATACCTTATCCAGATCGCCCAGAAATACCACAAAAAAACTTGACTCTGATGTCATGGAAGTACATAATTTTTCTACCACAAGACTCGATGAGGTAAGAGATTATACAAAGACTGATCCACCTTTGCAAAAGGTCAACCACTTCATCAATGTTGGATGGCCAAAAAAGCAATCTTGTGTACAAACAGAAGTGCAACCTTATTTTCCTTACAGAGATGAAAGTTGATGGAAGATGGTATCATTTTCAAAGGTCCTAAAGTTGTTATTCCTACTTCCTTACAACATGAGCACATCCAAATTTTGCATTGTGGCCACTCAGGTTTTGAAGTTATCAAAAGAAGGGTGAGAGGACTAGTATGTTGTCCTTCTCTGTCAAAAAATATTGATAAAGTACTTTCATCTTGTTCAGTATGCAAAAGTGTAAACCGCATTTGCAAAAAGAGCCACTTCAGCTAAACCACATTCCTGAACTACCTTGGTCAACAGTAGCCAGTGACATATTCGAGTGGAAGTCACCATTACTTAGTGTTGGTAGACTCTTATTCGAATTGGCTCAAGATTGATCTGCTACCTAACCTAATGTCCACTACTGCCATTACCAAGTTGAAACATCAAACAACAAAGTTATTTCTGACAAAGGTGTCCAGCTTACCAGTCAGCTGTTTCCGAAATTTGCAAAAGAGTAGGACTTTATCCATGTTACCAGTAGTCCTGAGTACCCACAGTCAAATGGCCTTGCTGAAAGTGCAGTACAAAGCACTAAGCAATTATTTGAGAGGTCAAAGTGTGACAATACCGATGTTTTCTTGAATTGGCTTAATCTCAGAAATATACTCCGTGACAATTTACTTGTCTCACCTTCTCAGAGACGTCTGTCTAGACAAACCAGAAAAACCTTGCCTATCAGTTCCAGTTTGCTGGTGCCTAATGATAAAAACACCAGAGCAATTAAAGCCCAACTATTCAAAAAGTGTTCATTTCAGAAGTCCAACTATGATAAAATGAGCAGATTTCTTTGTCCATTGAAAGAAGGAGAGATAGTGTGGATGCAAACAGCAAAAGGTTTTGATCAAAATGGTGAAGTGAGAGATGTATGTGCCAAGCTGAGATCTAACTTAGTAGAATCTGAGGGTATAGAAAACAGAATAAATTGCAGGCATCTTCTTCTGGTGTCTGAACTGATTTCACAGCATCATACCTGTGATACAGGCTCTAGATCTCAGAGCAATCCAGACGATGCTCCTGTTAAAGAACATGTCTCAGTACCTATTTCCGTTTTTGATGATGTCCCAGATGTCCCTGAAGTTGAACATTCATTAAAGACAGTCCCTGTTGCTAAACTCAGTCCTAATTTTTATGTCATATGATCAGATCATATTTCCAGACTTAGTGTAAAAATACACAGTAACCTGGACATGATTGTTTCACTTGTAATTATTTCTGTACAATTGCATGTCAGTGATTGTTGTCATTATTACTGTGCATGACTTATTTCTCAAAGAGGAAGAATGTAGAATAGAATGTGTGTTGTGACTTTAAGAAGCATTTCCAAGTACGGGCACATGTGTATACGGGTCTACCTAAAAACACTGACACGCCAAAACACCGACGACGAGAACACCGACACCGGAAGATCGACAACGGAGATGACCGACAGCTGAAAAGCCCGATGCTGAGAACACCGACATGTTAAGGTAAGTGTGCGATAGTGACAGACTTTAGGGTTAGGGGTGGGTTAATTGAGTTAGGGTTAGGGTGTGGGTAAGATAAGTGTGTGATAGTGACAGACTGTAGGGTTAGGGTTTGGGTTAAGGTTAGTGCATAGATAGTTGTGTATGTAAATTTTAATGTAGGTTTGTAAGGTTTTTGGTGTGCTTGTGTTGTGTGTGTGTTTTTTGGAAAAGGTATTTGTTTTGTTGATTGTCAGGATTGTGGTTTGTCGGGCATGTAAAGTTTCGTGCTTTGAACTGTCGGTTTTGTGGTGTCAGTTATCTCGTCGTCAGTGTTTTGGCGTGTCGGTGTTTTCAGGTAGACCCGTATATACATAGAGAGCACATGCAGGCATCAGTGCCATTTTGAGTGAACAGCCTGAATGTTAACATGTATGAGGCAGTAGTCAGTCTGTTTATAAGTTTATTTAAGTTTAAGTTACTAAGTCTCAGTCCTGATGTGTTTGTATGTTATAAAGCTGCTTGAACTGAACCCACAACTGTTCGTCTGTTTTATCCTGACCGGACGAGCGACAGTATCCACCAGAAAAATAATGCCACCTCCAATTTGACAGTCTCATTAGAGAGACCTATGCATATACATAAATAATGACCACTGTGTATCAACTACTGTTAGAAAATCTTTGTACTTATCACAACCAGTTACTTAAAGTATAACTTTCAGATCCAAGAAATGTAATGTCCCTCTCTACTCCTTACTGATAAGGCCCATAGAATATGTTTCCCTGACTGGTATGTATCTATCCAAAATTATTACACAGTATGAGAATCCACAACAATTATTCACCAAGATCATGTAAGGTATGAATTTCTAAAATTATGCAGAGCATCTAAAAGCAATATCAGTACATTTTGTCTCCTGCATACTCCAGTACAGTCACCTCTGCTTTGTTTACAAGGCATTAAGGGACTCAATTCTGTTAAATCTATTATATACCCAGAAATCTGGTAATGCAACAAATGCATGCTCTGAGTACCTGAATTTAGTTAAACAGAACCTTTTGGCAGGGCAGATATCTCTCCCAAATGATATACTGTCTATGTAACATGCTTTTACTCCATTTCAAATAAAACTCCCAGAATGTCTTTAAAGCAAACCTTAATGCATAGATGAGAAATAATATGTTTATCCCTGGGCTGTCCTCTCAGGCTCTTAAAGACTAGAGAGGCAAATAGTGGGAAATGGAGTGGCTAAGCTCCAAGTGCTGTACTGGACTAATTGCCTAATACAAATCCTATGACTATAACTAAAATACATAAAAAGGATAATCTATAAATATTTTGCTATGTTTACTGCTTGAAAGATGTATATATTTCAATGTATATATTTACAAGAGTTATTATGCTAGTTTTTTTTTTTATTAAATTTCTATAGCTGTTTGAGGAAACAAAAATCTCTAAACCTCTATATAAATCTTAGTTCATTAAATTACACACTTTTTCAATGTCTAAACCTGAAATTGTTAAGCCTAGTTTATTACTGTTTGCATACCCAACAATGTTATTATCCTTTTAATATTTTCTTGCATTTGCTTTCTGTTTGAAAATGCTGGCTGAAATTTGCCAATTACAATTGTTAATATCAATTCTAACCCATAAGATAAAATGAGCATAAAAATGTATAGTCTACATTCAATGAAAAGACGATCTATAGTATGAATATATGGTTGGCTCTTTATCTTGCTTTAATAATGTAGTTGTTAATGTACATTTCCAAAGAGGATGGGAGATATTGCAATTTTATAGTTTAGTAAAGACTTTTTTTAATCAAATGAATTACATTTTTGAGGAAATACTTGTAAATCTCAAAAAAATATCCAATCTGTTCTTGGTGCTGTATACATTTTTTTTTTTTAGTTGTTCATTTATTTCCATATTAGTTATAGTTTTTAGGAAAGATTTAATCATTTATGATAGCTTATTTTTATTTTTTATTTAAAAAAAGAATCTAATGATCTTACTTCAACACATCTCTTTCTCCTGTACTAGTAATATCATAGTACCTTTTAAATTGTAATAACAAACACCCCAGTGTTTATTACCTTTCTCTTACTTCCTGGAATCTAGATATATTTTATTTCATTTGGTCTAAATAAAATGCTGCATCCAGTTGCAAGTCTTTATAAGCCTTAGGGAGTTATAGAATATGAATAGAATTTTACATCTCTAGAGCTAATGGGAGGTACAGAATATGAATTTAGTTTCATCATTTCTGAAGATATTGTTACTTTATGATTTAATATTCAGATATTTTTATTTAAGAATTTGACTACATCTAGAAACAAGGAACCTTCTCTTTGTACTTTTAACTTACCCACATTTAGATCTTCTTGCATGTTATTCAAATCATCATTCCTTTTTTATTATTTTGATTGGGAACTAATAAGCAATTTACCTTGTAATAAAGAGAGTCACATAAAATACCATCATTGCCATTAACTGAAAGATTGTTTTCTATTGCTATATTTAAACAAATGCTACACTCATTGTGCTTCATCGCATATGAGGGAATTATTCGTTATCTACTGTTCATTTTCTAAGGTTATAGTTAATCTAAATGTAAAAACACTGTGGTCAGATAAACACAGGAAATTAACTTAAAAAGCTCTATTTTTGAAATCAAATCATTACAGATATAAAGTATGACAGTACTAGTTTAGATCCCCAAAACATATGATTAGTATGTGTAGAACAAAATCATTTAAGTCTTTTAGAATAAGCATATTAATCCAGTGTAGTAATGTTTCAGCATAATCTGGGGTTCTAGGATTTCTGTTTGCACTGATATCTTTTGTATTTAATATACAATTAAAGTCACTTCCAACAATCAGATTATATTTTAGATTGTCCAGTAAAATCTCTACTTTTCTTTTAAATTTGCTAATGTAATAAATCTACTCTGATATTCTATTGCTGCCACAGCAAATGTTCATTTATTGTCGTGTTATCTCTTCATACAGTTATAGTATCCCTACTTTTCTCTTTAAGTTCATTGACAATTCTAGCACCACATTAATTAAAGTCACATTCAACAGCTCAAATCTTGACATAAAATCTTCATATTCATTTATAGCAATGAATAAATATTACAAAGAAAAGTAGGCCCAGTAATTATCTATAACTAAAGTAACTAAAGTAGCATTATTTCTTATTTTACATCTTTATATGAGTTAAGAAAATATTATTTTTATTTGATGTCTTTAAATCATTGTTTGTATAATATTATCTTTAAGGTTATTATACAATTTCTTGTATTTCCTGGTTAGGACTAAAAATTATCCATTTGGATTAGTGTTCTATCCCACTTAAATTTTAAATAAATGAATAAATCACTGGTGAGCATACTGTTAATATCTCTGTTTGGTTCACAGTGGCATCTATTAACAAATTATAGAAGCTAAACAGAGCAGCACCATAAAATAATTATGCATTTCAATAACTGCAAACAGAAAGTATCCCTACATGTGAAACAAATGATGCATTAATAAAGTATGATTTGTTAAACTGCAGTAAGGTACATTATATTGACAAAGTTCATCAACATTTCATTCCACTCACATATACATATGCTCTATTTTGAGCACTGAAACACAACACATTTTTTCACTTATTTCAAATACAAACAACTAAGGAACTTTTAATAACCTTGTGTATTTAGGGTCTATATTACCAACTCAAATGAACTGAAATGCGAATGCCGTTTCATCGACACATATGTGTCGACTCACAAGTAAGCAAATGGCCACATCACTGATTTTTTTCCTAGGGAAAAAAAATCGGTAGGCCAACTCTACATGATACACCAGTACCAACATTATAAAGTGGGGGGCTTTGTCTCCCACACCCCTAAATCCCTCTAAATAAATATACTAACTCCAAGATCGCACTACAGTGGGGAAAAGGGCAAATTCACAACAACAGCCAACTGATTTTTTTCCCTAGGAAAAAAATCGGTGATGTGGCCGTTCGCTTACCTGTGAGTTCAACACATATGAGTCAATGAAACAGTATTCACATTTCAGTTTGTTTGAATTGGTAATATAGACCCTATATTTATATATAAATATTCTAGAGAATGCTATAAAGCACCCATAATGTCAGACAAGCATGCATTACATTTTGAATGACCTTATTACTTTAACTGCAAAGCAGCTATTAAAGACATGGCATCTACTTCAAATATTACATCTAGTTAATTTAAACCAGCAAAGGGACAATCTGTTAACACCTACTAAAGATATAGAACTATTCTGGATTGCAGAGATAGAGGCAGGTAAATATCCTGGTTTGAATGGCATAGTGTTTTTAAAACCAGTTTTTAAAGAAAAAGGGTTGAGACATTAAAACTTGTTGTTCTGTCTTTCAGCTTTTCCCAGTTAGGGGTCGCCACAGTGGAACTCCGGTCCACTAATGATTGGCAGTAGATTTTTACGTGCCAAGTTGCCGGCCCTGATGCACAACCTTCAACGAAGGTACGCCCATTCACGCACGTCTCCACACAGAAAACACTCTAGCTGAGAATCGAACAAGACAACGTCTTACAGTGAGGCGACAATGCTACCGCAGCACCACCACCGCAGTATAATTGAGACATTAAAACTGAATTACATAATTAAATTATTGAATTGATGGTGTGTTGTCATTAACTGCTCAATGACTATATTATAAAAGATGCTTCATATTTTTGTATGTATAAGCCTTATGAAATGAATTGTGAAAACATGTTTGCTGTTTCCTTAAATGATTCAGTAGAGCATGGTGTCTTGGAGTTGGTTTGTTTCACTTTGAATACTTTGTTACAACTCTGGATATTAATCCGGTGGCCTCCTGTTTTTAGTACTGAGATTTTTAATATCATAGTTTATCAGGTCATTTAGAATATGTTCAATGACTTTACAAATAAGACTCATCTGGACAATGGGCTATCATTTTCAGGATCAGTGGTGGGGCCACCCATGTGAAGTGGCATCACTACTGTTGTGTGTCAAACCTCATTGATAAAATCAGTGGCTAAACTCAGGTTAAGTAGGTTAAGGAGTGACTATGCCAGACCTTGTTTAGTACAGTTTATTAAATAGTCAGGTATATATTATCAGGTCATATAGAAGAAGCATTTTAGCCTTGAAGACCACCTTCTGTAGGTGATTACTTAGTGATAATGGTCGTCTGTGATATTCAAGGATAAGTGGACTTCAGATTTATTTATTTATTAACATTTATTTTACCAGGATAAGTCCAACTGGACATCATGTGTCCTTTTTCAGTGGAGTCATGGGGAGAAAAGCTCCAAAGAAATAACAGTGTACATACATGCTTTAGATAACAATAAAACTGGCATACAAGATAAGAGTAACAATGAAGTACAAAAAACAATTATGTAGAACAATAAGATACTCAGGAGTAGTACCATTATTTACAATATATGCAAAAAGTACATTTCAGGTGAGAGTATAGTGTATGCATTAAAGGCTTCAATGAGTCACTTACATATGAAAAAGTGGATCTTCAAGGGGGGTCTTTGCAGTTGCAGAGAGGGTTAGTAGTGAGGTGTAATTTAAGAAGGCCTTTGAAGGTGCCTGTGTGACATTGTAGCCTGAGTTCAGGTGGGAGGGTGTTCCGTGCTTTGGCAACATCGTGGGAGAATAAGGCCTCCCATGAACTGTTATTGCATGGATTAACTTCAGTCAGGTTTTTGATACATGAACGTAGCTCCCTTTTAGAGTTGTGAAAGTTTAGCATGTCGGCAAGGACAGGGCACTTCCCCGGATGGAAGAGAATTTGATGGGCTATGATCAGTTGGTGGTAGCGTAGGAGGTTTGGAAATTCTAACCAGTGCAGTTTAGTTAGGGATAGGCAATGGTGGGAATATGATCTATTATTGGCAGTGAGCCTAGCTATTTTATTGTAGCATATAGAGAGTTTGTTTAGGTTGGTTTTGTTAATTTTGATGACAACTGGAGAGGCGTAAAGTAGTGTTGATAAGAGATGAGTTCTGGCTATTGTTGTTCTAGTCTCAGGGTTTAGGAATAGTTTGCAACGATATAGGCATCCTAGTTTTTTATGGACTATAGAGATAGTTTGGGATATGTGCTTGTTGTATTTAAGCTGATGATCAATAGTGATGCCTAAGAGATTATCTTCAGTTACTGGAGTGATGAGGGTGCCATTGGTAGACATGATGGTAAAGGTTGCGTTGCAGTGTTTGGTTGGGTGAAATAGTATTAGCTGTATTTTTTGGGGGTTTAATATTAGTTGGTAGTTGTTTAGCCAGTTTTCTACCTCAGTGAAGGATTCTTGGGCTTTACTTTGAAGTAATTGGATGTTTGTTGCTAAGCAGATTAGGGTAGTGTCATCCACATACTGGACAATGTTGGCTTTAGTGGTAGCTAGGTGGAGATTATTTGTAAATATGTTGAAGAGAAGGGGGCCAAGGATTGAACCTTGTGTGACACCACATGTGACAGGGAGTGGGGGGATAGGGAGTTGCCCCATTTGACAGATTGTTACTGGTTGTTTAGGTAACTGTTAAACCATTGTAGAGTGGGGTCATCAAGGTTGAGTTCTGCTAGACAGGTGAGGAGTTTGTTATGGGAAACTGTATCAAATGCCTTGGATAGGTCTAAGAAGGTGGCAGAGACCAGATTTCCTTGGTTCATGTGCAGGTTTATGGTATTGGAGTTAATTAGGGCAGTGTTGGTGCTATGGGAAGGTTTGAATCCATGTTGGGTTTTAGTTAGAAGGATGATGGTTAGCAGGCAGGTAAGGAGTTGGTGGTGGATACATTTTTCTAGAATTTTTGAGAGAAGTGATAGGATTGCAATGGGACGGATAGTTGCCTCAGGAGTAATATTCACAATGAATTTGTTTGCTAGTGTATTGGCAATGTCTACTGAATCAGAGTAGGCAGTAAGATTAAGAATACATTCAGAGCTCTGTTGGGTCATGTTCTTAGTTTCCTAAAGTAGCTAATGAAGGATTTTTAATTGTCCTCAGCTTCTGATGCTAACCTAAGTTCATGGGAAAGTTTAGTAGACCTAATAGTATTATGAAAAGCTGTCCTCAAGCTAATGCCAAAAACATTTGGACTCCATTTTGCATCCAAGGAAGTATATTTAAACTATGGTTTTAGCCAATTTTCTGATGCTATCATCAATATGAGAGTTTTTTTTTCTGTTATATACTCTAAGGAGTGTTTTTGTTTTATCATAGAGTTTATTTAGAGCACAGAATGCAGGCATTCCAAATTTCAGGAGGCATATGCACTTCTCTTCTGTTTCCACAGACTGCCTGGAAAGCAAACAACATACATAAAACTTAACCTAACAGTAAATATTCAAACGATCACTGCTGCAGTAGCCTTAGCTGTATGTGTTATATCATGTCTGGTAGAGTGGGTCTTGGCCATGCCTGGAATAGTTCTGTTATGGTGAGTACTACAACAGTTAAGACCCTTAGACAACCTATTAGAAACAGTCTGTTTTGACTCAGGTTGTCTCTTTTTCAAACCTTCACAAGAAACAGTTGATCTGAAGATCTGAAAGGTTTAGTTCTGTCAATATAGTACCTGAGTTGTCTGTGGATAGCCAAGATACGGAGTATCCTTTCTCTCACATTTTTAAGTTCAGGAGAGAAACCTGGGAGATGAATACTTTGGCATAAAGAGACTCGTATACCACTTTAGACATAAAAGAAGGATTAGTTATCAAAGAAACCCTACACCTATGGAAAATGAGATAGGGTTGACTCCCTGTAAGAGCTTGCAACTCAGATACCCTTCTTGCAGAGGTCAGAGCAATAAGTAAACTGTTTTCTATGTTAAAAACCTCGGGTTAGCCAGATTATCTGGTTCAAATGGAGCAAGTGTTAGCTTCTCTAACACAAAATTAAGATCCCAAGGTGGGGCCACCAGTTTTCTTGGATGTCTCTTATGCAAAGCCCATTTCAAGAACATTTTGACTTGAGACTGCATTGAAAGAGGGGGATCCATGGGAATCTGCTGAAATGGTCAATAAACTAACCTTGATAGAGGAATAAAGAAAGTCCATAAGATAGTAACTCATACAAATATTATAGAACCACAGAAAAAGTAGTCCTGAATGGGTGCTGATTATGATGCTGGCACCAACTAGAAAACATTTTCCATTTGCTAATATATGATTTTCTAGTAGCAGGCTTCCTTGCCTCTATTAGTACCTGCAGCACATTCTCAGTAAACTGTTGCCTAAAAGGAATTAAAACCCTATCATCCAGGCAGACAATTAATTGATGTTGGAGTTTATCAAACACCCCAATTCTTGTGTGAGTAGATTCAGTCTGTGGAGAAGTTTGTAGTAATTTCTTCTGGCTGTTTCCAAAAGAAAGAACAACCACAGTTGCCTGCACCAGATGGGAGTCACCACAATGATTTGGGGGTTTACTTTAGAAGTACCATGGATGTTAGTGGAAAGGGTAGAAAACCATACAGGAACATTCCTGCCCACAGAAAAGAGAAGAAAAGGCATCTGTCTTCCAGGCCTTCTTGCATGAAGTCCTGGAACAGAATCTTGCCAGTTGATTGTTCAGAGAGAAGGCAAAGAGGTAAATCTGAGGAGCTCCCCACAGATGGATACAATTTTGAAAGACCCCCTGATTTAGTTTCCATTCATGATGGTCTGCCCTTGTCCTGTTCAGCTTGTCTGCCACACAGTTTTGCTGTTATGGAATGTGGGATGCCTGTAGATTGATATTGTGCTTTAAAGCTGTAGCCCAAGCTAACATGACTAGTCTGCAAAGGGGGTACAACCAGGTTCACTTTTGCCTGTTGATGTACCACATGACTGTGGCGTTGTCTATCACCACTTGAAGAGGTCTCAGGGAGCAAAGGTGGTTCAGAGAGTTGAGTGCCTTGATCAGGGCAATCATCTCCTTGATATTTATGTGCTTGTGTCTGTCCATGGTGTCCCATACCACCTGCACTTTTATCCCTCCTGAAACAGTTATGCAAGCAAAGTCCGAAGTATCTGTGGTGACTAACTACTTTGGAGCAGGATGGAGAAGAAGAGACCTGGATTTAAGGATATCTGTCATCCACACCAAAAGATGACAAATCCTAGCACTGGGAGTTGAAAAGATCAAGGGTGTTGATGCTGGGACCAAGATATTTCACATACCATTGTATTGTTTTCATTGGAGTCTTGCCAGGGGTATCGTATGAATCATAGATGCCAGGAGACCCGAAATCCTGAGGTATTCTCTTGCAGTAAATGAAGTCAGAGTGGAAAACCTTAGAAATAGATCTAGATAAAGATCTATTTTTTCCTATGGAAGTAAAAATCTTTGAACTGAGATGTTTAGATGACATCCCAGGAACACAATCTTGTGTGAAGGAGTAAAGAAATACTTTTGAATATTATCTTGGAATCCCAGCTTGTGGAAGAGACCTCTCACCCAACAGAGAAATTCCTGGCACTTTGAAAAGACTCTGCAAAGATAAACAAAGCATCTAAATATGGGAAAATGTGGATACCCTGTGGCCTGCAATGAGCTATAACTGGAGCTAGGCACTTTGTGAACACTTTTGCACTCTTGATGCAGTGGATAGTCCAAAGGGTAAGGCTGAGAACTGTTAATGTGTCCAGACACACAATCCCTTAAGAAATATCAGAACTATAGATGAACAGGGATGTGGTGATAAACATTTTTAAGTCTAGTGTTGCCAGGAAACTAGAAAGAGGATGAAGGTATAACAAGTTGTGAAGTAATGTCATTTTAAATTTGGGCATTATCAGAAACAAGTTTAACAAGGAAAGGTTCAGAATTCGTCCCCACAAATCTTCTTTCTTTGGCAATAGGAACATCCTTGAATAAAAACCCACCTGGTAAGAAAGAAGTGGTTCTATCACTCCTTGGGAACAGCACGTGATGAAACAAAAGACTCTGATCTGAAGGATGAGGAATGACACCCTGGAAAGGTTGAATTTCCTCCCACTGACATCTGTTGCCTTAATGAATGGTTTTCTGAACCATTTTGTTTGAAATTATCTGTTGTCAAAGCAAAAAAAGAAAAAAAAAAACTGAGATTTTGGAAGAAAAAAGGGACCAGGGTAGGAGGGGTTCACATGGTTCCTTGAACAGTCATTCAGACTTGTTGGCCTGTCCTTGGTTTTGGAAGGTCTGCAACTTCTTTTTGGAACCCTCTTGCAATTTCATCTTAAACATCTGTGTATCTGCATTTTGGTGAGACTGTTTATTCAGTTTTTTTTTTCAAAATTGGACGAGAAGATAGAAAAACCCTTAGAAAATTTGGTAAAAGAGGAATGAAAAATCTTAAGAGATTCGCTGAATAAGTTTCCCCCTATAATCACATGATTTGATCACCTGTGCAGCAGAGGGGTAAAACACTAAATCTCTGTCCAAGGAAGAATTTAAAATCTCATTTTTGACATAATCTGGAAGGTTCTGAGAATGTAGCCATGTAAATCTCCTTAAAACAGTACCAGTGTCCACAGTCCTGGATGAAGTATCAACAGAGTCACACAAACACTTTAAACAATGAGTAGTGACCTGTGTGACAGAAGAAATTAAATTATTTAAACCTGATTTTTCCTCACAAGAAGAAACTGCAGATAAAAAATTCTACATGCTCTCAGAATTTGTCAAAACAAACTTTAACATACTGCCTGACAATTCAAAAATCTGAAAATTGAAGTTGCAGCAGTATACACCTTTCCCAATATCTATCAATAATTGTCCCATCATTATCAGAAAAGGTAGGATTGAAATTAACTAAGTGTTTAGCAGAAATTAAATCAGCTAAAGTTACAGCTGCTGGGTCGGGTTTAGGAATAGTGTATAAAAATGTATACATCCGATCTTCCTCTTTAGGGTCAAGTGGCTGACTATCAGGAAAATGCAGGCAGTGACATACACATCTTGTAAGCAGACACAACAGGAAGAATGGGTGTAGGTTCTGGAAAATCCTTCTGTAACAACTGAGAGTATTTTCTGAGGGACTGAGAAATCTCATTGTTCTCCCACTGACATCACTAGCACAATTTATCAATACTCTCAGAGAAAGAGACCCCCTACAGTGAGAATCAGAAACTGAGCTCTCTTCTGAGTCTGAATCAGAAATCTGAGGGAAAAAAATTGGATCCATCCTTACATCTTCCTGCATCTTCCTGTTCAGATTCAGAATCTTGAATCTCTTCAGGAAAAGAGAAATCTTTCTTTCTTTTACCAGAAACTACTTTATAGGAAGGATCAATAGCCTGAATGAATCCCTGAGCCAGACAGAGTAAACTACTCCTATCCAAAGAAAATTGAAGAACAGTAGATACATGCTAGGTTATCTGTTTTATCCTGAAAGGGAAAACTGGGGCCAACCATGTTACCAATGGCAGCAGTAGCTTCCCCAGGTATGGGCACAGTATTCTGACACAACAAGGAAAACTTTCCTGTTCCATCTCTCAAGGCCAGCAATAGTGCCTCTCTCTTGACCACTGAGGGGCCCAAACAGCCACAAAGGATGTGGCTAACCCCTTGTCCATAATGGCTATAGCTGCTACACTGGAGGGATCTGGGGTAAAAGATGAGTGGTCTGACATACAACAAATGGCCACAGCAGTGCCACCTACCTGTGGCTGAGGCAAATTGTTATCCTGCTGTGGTAGCAAAGGCTGTTTGCTTAATTTTTTTGTTTTTATGGCTGGAAGAAGGACTGACCATGGGACGGGTAGTCTGTTTCATGGCCAAGCAAAAATGGTGCCTCTTTCCCAGGGAAAACGAGCAGCAATTGCCCGGTAAAAACTACCAGTCCACAAAATTTACTTTTTTGACAGAAAAACACAGTAAAACATACTTTATAACACTTTGCCATCTCCACAAAAGTAAAATAAATACAATTTCTTCACAGAAAAAATGTTTTCAGTTTTTTTTTACACCAATTTTAAACTGACAGAAAAAAAACAAGCACTCCATTTAAAAGTACATTACAGTTTCAAGACAGTCCATTAAACACAATACTTCTAGTTTTAAAATAACTTAACTAAAGAGGAAAGCTACAAAACATTAACAAAATTAAAAAAAAATGGAAGTTTTTTTCCCCATACAAAACTTATCTCCCCAGCAAAGGAAAGCACAAGCCGAATCCTCGAAGGTCTCAGAGGAGCATACTCTTTGGAAACAATAAAGATCTGAAGGGCATCACGCCCAAATTTGTCTTTTAGTCAACTCAGCTTGAATGGTCGAGCAGTTTGGGCATGTGGAAGGTGCCCTGAAACTTTGGAGGGTGGCTGGCTATTATATCCTTGACAGGATATAACCCTTATAAGGCTTCTGCAGCAGTGATCAATATGATGAACATCACATACACACTAATAGCCTTTCAGTGCCCTGCAGTGTAGTGGGTGAAAACCATAACAATTCTCTTATAGGAAAACATACTCAACAGTGTCTTACTAATTATTTATTTATTTATTTTTATTTATTTTACATTTATTTACTAGGAAAGTCCGAATGGCCAGAGGTTCATTTTCAGCGGAGGCCCGGGGAGAAAAGCTCCACATTACAATACATTACATGAGAGTAAAAATAAGCAGAACATACATACATATAGCATATATACACATCAGGACAACATGCTAGTGATTAACAAACATACATATAGCATATATACACACAACAGGACATCATGCTAGTGATTAACATTTCTTACAGTAGACAGTCAAAGATACATTTTTTCTTTTGCAGTTATAAGTTTTGTAAGGTAAATGTATACGGGTTTGGAAGCTTTCAGGGGAGAAACTGTTTATACATAGCTGTACCCTGACAAATTCTCTTCGTATGAATTAGCCTGGTGAGTGGCATGAGCATAGCCAGTTACTTAGATAGTGGGTTTTCAGGAGTTTTTTTGAATTGACTAAAGAAGGTGGTAGAAGTTATTTGGCTTGGTAGTGTGTTCCAAGTTTTGGCAATGGTGTTGGCAAAGAGGGACTTACCAGCTTTGTTTCTATGTTTGATGACAGTTATGAGGTTCTGGTTACTAGATCTTAAGGGTCTAGAGGGAATGTGGGGCTGAATTAGGTACTGAAGTGCTGAAGTTATCTCAGGAAGATAGTAGAGTTTGTATGCTATAGAGAGTTGATTGAGTAGAAGTATATGAGGCAACTCAAGTCAGTTGAGTTGCTTAAGGGATAGACAGTCGTGGGACCTATATGAGGCTTCAGTAGCAAACTTGTCAATCTTGTTGTCACAAGATTTCATTTTATTTAGGTCAGTTTGGTGGAGATTGGTCAAGATGGGAGAGGCATAAAGGAAGGTGGATAGAAGATGAGTCCTTGCGATGGTTACTTTGGTGCGTTTTGTCATAAACTGTTTGTTCCTGTAGAGGAGACCATGTTTTATTAACTTTCTTAATGGTTCATGCTATATGGATGTCGAACCTCAGGTTATTGTCTATTTCTACGCCTAGCAGTTTAGTGTGTGTGGTTGGACTGATTTGAATGTTTTCTTTGGAGCTAATGGTGAAATTATTATTTAGGGGAGGAGCTCTGCCAGGACTGAAAATAATTAGTTTGTTTTTTTTGGGGGGATTAAGAAGTTTGATGTTAGTGAACCATGTTTCGGCTAGGGTGAAGTTATTTTGGGTAAGGGTTGGCAGTTCACTAAGGGTAGGGGCAGCACATATGAGGATAGTGTCATCTGCATATTGTACTATTGTACTATTGAGGCAGTGGGAGAGGATGATGTGTGTGTGTGTGTGTGTGTGTGTGTGTGTGTGTGTGTGTGTGTGTGTGTGTGTGTGTGTGTGTGTGTGTATATATATATATATATATATATATATGTGTGTGTGTGTGTATATAAATATATATATATATATATATATATATACACACACACACACACACACACACACACACACACACACACACACACACACACACAAACACACACACAAACATATAACTCTCAAATGTCCCTGATTTTGACTTATATTTTTACCCTGTGCCTCATAAGATGTTTACGTTTTTAGTAAATCAATGAGGATTACAGTCTGTAATACTAGATTTTAATATTTAAAATTGTCCCAGACTTTGGACCTTTATCCGTCATTATAATTTTGGCTTTGACCCTGATTCTTGACCAAAATTGTTGAGAGCCATGCACAAACAAAAATAGATGCACACATTCACACCATACCTCTCAACCTCTTAGTACAGAGCTCTTAGAAAGTTGCTAGAGTAACATGGGTGTGTTAACATACATTTTCTGAAGGATTTAAAGTATGAAATTCGAATGCATGCCATTATTTACTGACTTCAATTCTCAGCTCATCTCAGTGATTTGCCAGAATACTACAAATTTTATGAGGAATAAACCATAAATATGAGGCAAAAAGCTAGACATTCTGTGAAAATCTGGACAGTTAATAGGTATGATGCACATTTTACCTCTAAAATGTCAAGGTGCACATCTGCAACAGTCAGATGTGTGAAAGGCTGTTTCAACAATTCATATTAGTGAACTGAAAAATGCAGAACTTTTGAGTGGAGATCACACTGCAGTGGGGGTCGGCACATGTACGCCTTCCCTCACTGTAGTGCAATTTCAAAGTTAGTATATATAATTAGCAGGGGGTGTGGGGTGCAGAGGGGCTTGCCCCCCTGCATAACAGTCATAGGAGGCATCCAGAAGTGCAGGTGTTTCGAAAAAAGTCGACATTCCCGGAGTGTCAGCATTCTTTTTGGTAGCAGATTTGCTGTTTTGAGGATTCGACTGTGCAGTTTCCATCATTTTGAGTTGGTGAAGTAAAGATCCTCACAAGTGTGTTGTGACATTTTAAAGGTAAACTATGATGCACATACATGTACAGCATACCTCTCAACTGTCCAGAGTTTCGCAGAATATCCAGACTTGTGCGTTGTGCCTCATATTTTCATTATGTTCCTCATAACATTTTGTTTTTCTGGCCAACCTTTGACAAATCATTGAGGATTGAAGTCAGAAAATATTGACAGATATTTGACTTTTAGACTTCATAAACTTCAGAAAATTCATGTTAATGCAAAACCTGTCATTGTATCAATTTTCTACATTTTTAAGAAGAATAAGTAAAAAATGTCCCTACTGATTACCTAAAACAGTAGCCTCACTCTAAATATAACATAATGTAACATCTATATCTTAAATGTATATATTGTAAATAGTTTACTAACTGTCCTCTCTTTCCCCTATCTGGGGCTGATTCTCTCTACTAGCAACTCATAAAGTTTGATGCTACTTAACTAAAAACATCCACACCTCACATCCTATTTGGTGATATATGCACCCCACCTTTTCTAGTTCTTAACTGTCTGTCTCAATTCTATACTCACCCACTCAGTGCAAATTGTAGTTACATATGTCAGTCTATGACTACATTCAAATGAATAACTACATCCAAATGTATTACAATTGTTATGTATAATCTTGCACATCACTGCAACTAATCCTCGGTAAAACTTGTCCATATTCTAGTATATACGTGTGTATGTAATGCATGTTCCAGTATTTTTGTGATTGTACCCTACTAAGTTTTACTAGGTAATATTACTTTTTTGCCTATTGTTACTGTGTATTATGGAGCTTTTCTCCCCGGACCTCTACTGAGCCCAGTGGACCTCCCCGGTCATCAAACTGGAAATAAATAAATAAATAAATGTTGGGCCTTTGTCCCCCCATTATTTACAGCTTTGTCCAGATTTCTTGATCTGAAAGGTTAAGAGGTATGAATAGACTTCCCATACATGTCAAACGGAGCACCTCACTGGCCCTCTTCAAGAGAAATCTTGATGAGTGGATGGGAAATAGAAAATTCACCCCGGGGATCACTCCAGTGGCTCTTCTTGACAGAGGTACTAGGAACTAAAGTCAGGTGTCACAATGCCTGGGTAATCCTATGGGCTAGGGTTGTAAAGGCTCCAGGGCCATTAGTCTAGTACACAACTATGAACCTATGAACCTATGATGTACAGCAACATGTAAACATACACACACATACACAAACACACGTACACACACAACACAAACACATGCAAACATGTGAATGCACATACACACACAAACATGTAGATATGCACACAAATGCCTACACATATACACACACAGATACATGGAAATAAAAATTGCCTATACACCCACTCACACATAAAACACATATACATGTACACACGTGAACACATACAAACACACAAATACATTCATAAGTAGACTTACACATACACAAAAACATATGCAAATACATACATCTGTATAGGCACATGTACATAAACACAATGCATATACACTCACACACACACACACACACACACACACACACACACACACACACACACACACACACACACGTACACATACACGCACATTCAAACACAGACACACACACACAAACACACACACACACACACACACACACACACACACACACACACACACACACACACACACAGATAAAATATAAAACTGAGAATTCAGAACTTAACCCAAAGTGTTCACATTGAAAAAGTAGGTTTAGCAATTAATATCTGGAGTGTATTTTAATTGCTTATTTATTTATTACCAGTGCAAAAATTTGTATATAGATGCTAACACATTCATGCCATAATATTATTCCTGTTCAGTTTTCAAGTGCAATTACGTTATGTATATGTTTGTGTGCTACTTCAATTTTCTAAGAATTTTGTATTAATCCATGTGCTATTGTTTCATACATAAAGCATAATATGCTTAATTAATGGTTATTAGCAATAGTCATTGTATCTTTACTGATCCATCCCATATATTAGATAGATAGATAGATAGATAGATAGATAGATAGATAGATAGATAGATAAGATAGATAGAATTTCATAGATAGAATTTCACACTGCATTTATAAGAACACTTTAAAAATGTATTTTTGTAGTACAAATGGTTGTTCGCAAGCCCTAGAGTCTAAACAGCGGTACCTCCATTTCACAAGCATACATCTGTTTCTGTTAGCACACCCTTCAGGAAAAACAGATGTGTCAAGAAGGCAACATAATGTGTTGCTAACCAGGGCCTAAAAGATTGAAACTCTAGCTCTTCAAAGCAAATACAAACCAGGTGCCAATATCACTGAAGCACACAAGTTCCCATTCTTCTGCAAAGCCCAATAAAAGATGTAATGGGTGCTACAAATGAATTATAGTATATGCATTTATCCAGTAATAAGCAAAATATTTCACTTATTCCTCATTAAGGGGACTTGTCAAGCTCTGCACTTTTCTCTTTGATTTAGTTCCTAAGGTGCATTTCCTTTTTCCCTTAATTAGAATCTTGTACATCTTTCATGGTAGATTTGTATCTAAAAGCTACCATTTGTCTGATGTGACTTTTTTATTGCCACGCTCATGGGATTTGCTGCGTAAGCAGTCAAATGGCAGCAACAGAGGGCTGATAATCACACTCCAGTTATTTGTTTCAGCAGCGCATACTGACTACTTGGGTAGTCTGGCATATTGCCAGGGTGCATAAATTTAAAACTGGGTTGATGTTTGCATACCCAGTATAATTTCCATTAAGGAATAGTCAGTATATCATAATCAAAACCATACAATATACATATATTGTTTCCTTCTCTCTCTCTCTCTCTCTCCTTTCATTCTTTTTTCTTTTTTCCTTTCCTTTCCTGATACAAAAAAGAAAACATATAATGGTTTGTTCAGTGTTACATAATACCTCTTAAACCTGGCTGGTACAGCAGAAATGCAATGTGAACAGAATACTTAGAATGTGTTAATACTGATGTAGTTAACAAAGCCAATAAATTATTTAAATATTGCTCTCACAGTACTCTGTCACCATTTGTTCACATCAATACAGCCTACTAAGAATGAATATTTATATATTATGCATACTGCTGACAGGGTCCTTACAAAACATGGGCAGTCTGTTTCCATCAAATATGATTTTCTGTGCCATATGTTACTAATAATCCACAAAACCGGCTATGATCTATGAACACACCTAAGTATGTTTTAAGTCATTAAATGCTAGCAGTAATTAATTTTGTATTTATGTGTAGTCTCTTCAGGATGTAAATGACACCTATGTTATTTTGCTTATAAAAATATTGTGGGAAGAAATATCCAGGGAATTATTATGGCTAGGCTTGTATAGGCCCTAGGGCCGATAGCCTAGTACCAACCTATGAACCTATGAACCTATGATTGAATATATCATAATGATTATGTTACAAAGGTTTCAGTGAAACTTCATAAACTGTTTCTTATTATTCCCACACACAATTACATTAATAGCTTCAGTTAAATATTTTTTTCATTCTTGTTAAACATGTTTAAGAACTGCTGTAATACTGTATAACTGCTTGTTCCCATGAAACCCATACGGCCGTTGCTCTATAATTCATAAATCAGTGAAAGCAAACTACATAAATAATTTTCTTCTATACCACCATGCAACGACACACAGATTTTTAAATCAACCATGAACGTGACTCTAAATAGGGGAGTCAATATTGCCAAATAAAAACAAAAATTCATACAGGAAGGAAATCTCAGCAGTGCATGTGGGGCTTCCGCATTCAACATCCCCTGCAAACACTCAATCAGCTCCAAGGTCACCATGACTCAGGCTGGGAAATATCCCTTGTTAATAGTGGCAGCCCAGCAGTTTGCACTCATTACAGAGAGTTTTGGGCCCTATCAAACTTTTGCTATAGCACAAAATGATTTAGAAGAAGTAACCTGACAATTAGAAACATTTTTAAAGATGTAATCTTCTTAGGCTGAACTTCTTGATAGAAATCAACTGTCAGTTATGAAACATGTCTAAAATGCATATGTAATTATAGATGTCTTGCATGTGTGGTAGCACTTTTTTTTTACAAAGCAACTTTATTTCCCTGTAACATTTCTTGCTTGTCAAACATGAATGCTTAGGTACTTCATTTTAAAATGTTGTATTATTTTGTATTCATGCATGCTTTTCACCAGACTTAGTATGGAATGTTAGTTATGAAATATTTGGCATGCAAAGTATAGCTTAGAATTTCTGCAGTTTTTTTTTTTTTGCTAAAATTGTCACTCCCTTATTTTTCTACACATGTATAAAATAATTGTCTCTGCAGCTATCTAGGAGTCAGTTATATGACTGGAGAAACTGAAATGCATTCTTTGATGAGAAGGTGTAAAAACACAAGACATCAATTGTATTAAGCAGCAGGAAAAGCAAGGTCATCAGGTTTTGGCATCATACATCTGTCTGTGGCAGGGTGTGTGAAATAAAGCATGCAGAGAATCTACAGCCTCTGCTCCTATTGTTTTCATTAAGAAATTTCTCTCCGAAGCATCACACCTCCTCATAAAAAAATGCCTTTTGCATGGACCTGCTATTGTCTTGCTGCCAAGGAGTTGAAAACATTCTATTAGTGTTCAGCTCTCCACAACTGCACCTGATGTGGACTGTCTGCTTTCAATATGGGCAGTCGGTCCCTTTGCAGAAGTATTTAGGCCAGTTGTTGGGTCTTTCATTCCGGTAGCTACTGCAGAAAAATATGACAGAGAAAATGAGCACACAATATTTAAAGTTATAGACAGGGAGTCCTAATATGAGCAAATTACATAGGAAAAATGGGAATTATGGGAACAAGACATGTAGAATAATGCTTTGTAGGAGACATGAGGTTTAAAAGAAGGCAGGATTTGAACGAGCTATATAATGTTTGACTGACAGTGACTGGATAGATTACAAGTAATATATAATGTTTGCAACTAAAAATATGTCAGTATGGTTTGTATTCATTTATATAAATGTATGATTGCCTATGACATAAGTGATAATTTAATAAAGACGTTTCTTGCCTAAAAAGAAAAAAAAAATGGAAGTTTTTGGAGCAATTCATGCAGAAAATAGTCTGGAAGAGGAATGAGGTTTAAGAAAAGGCAGTCTCTAAATAATTTATATAATGCAGCTTAGATTATATGATATATAATAATATTTATTTATTTATTTATTTATTTATTTTACATTTGTTAACCGGGCTAGTCTGGCTGGATACATGTCCATTTTCAGCAGAGGCCCGAGGAGAAAAGCTCCACTATTAGACTAAGACAATACATGAGGAATACTTTACTAAATAGATCAATCTTTTTTAAGAAAAGAACAAAAACAAAACAAAACAAAAATGTACAAGGACAAAATACAGTTTGTCTTGACTAACTTAACTAGGTTACAGTAAGATTATAATCAAAGTTCACATCATGTGGCTGAGGAGATAAGCTCAGGCACCAAAATATACAGTTGAGTTAAGGATATCTGAAGTGTAGGTACATAAAATTAATCATTGGTCAGAAGGTAGAGGACAGAATTGGTAATTAACAGAGTGAAAGAAAGCTAGTAGTTAGAAGTGTTAAAAAAAAGCAAGTTAGAAGGTAAGGAGGTATATTGGTAGTAAAGTTAAGGGAAAAAAGGGATAGGAGGAAAAGAAAAGTGTGGGTAGAGTATGTTTAGATAGGGTAATGGTATTTTATCAAGTTAAATGTTAAGAAAGTAAAGTTAAAAAGGAGAGTGAGGTATATAGGCAATGAGATAAGGGAAAAGGGTGAAGGACCAGAGAAAGGCGCTAAAAATGTTAGTCTAGGTAAGAATGGGAGAGTAAAGAATGAAAGTAGCAGACTGTTCAGAGTAATGACCAGTAGTATGCTCAGTCAGGATTAGAGCAGGGGCAAAGCCAGTGGATTAGTAGGTGGTTTTTTATCTGTTTTTTGAAAAGGTGACATGATGTTAGGGAGGTCAGTTCAGTGGGAAGTTTATTCCAGTATGAACCGATAGTGTTTGCAAATAGGGAATCACCTGATTTATTATGAGATTTCAAGGTAGTAACTAATAGCTTGTTGGCTGATCTGAGTGTCTTGAGATTCTTATAAGGTGTGATGACATTATTTAGTATTGGAATGTTGGAAGGGTAATGAAGAATTTTGAAGGTGATGATTAGTTGTTGTAGGAGTATAAGGTTTGGGAGTTCAAGCCAGTTGAGTTTCTTTAAGTTAAGACAGTGGTGAGTTTGGAAAGGTGAGCCAGTGGCAAATCTGGCTATACTGTGGTAGGCAGTATTCAGTTTCTGAAGATTACCCTTAGATAAGTTGACAAAGGAGGGGAGGCGAGGTTAGTGTAGAGATAAGGTGAGTTTGGGCTAGGGCTACTCGGGAAGAAGCAGTGAGATAGGGCTTTAGTCTGTATAGGGCACCAATCTTTTATTAACAGTTTTGATAGTTAAATCAATATGACAGTCGGTTAAGCTGGTTATCTATGGTGACGCCTAGGAGTTTAGTGCAGTTGTCAGGTTCGATGATAGTGCCATTACAGGATGTTATAGAGAAAGAGATAGGGGTGGATTTAGAGGTAGGGGTAAATAGTAATAGTTTGGTTTTTGGGATTCAGGAGGAGACAGATATGTTGAAACCAATTTTCTGCTGCAGTAAAGACTGCTTGGGTAGTGGAGTGGAGTTCTGCTGGGGTAGGGGCGGAGCAGATGAGAGTGGAATCATCTGCATATTGTATGCATGTGGATGTTGGTAGGGAATTGGGCAGATTGTTGATGAAGATGGAGAAAAGTAGGGGGCCTAGGATAGATCCTTGTGGGACACCAATAGTGACAGGGAGTAGAGTGGATAGATGGCTGTCCCACAGTACAGCTTGTTTCCTATTAGTTAAATAGGAATTGAACCACTGTAAGGCTAGAGAGTCCAGTGATAGAGATTTTAAGGTATCAAGGAGAAGTTGATGGTTGACCATATCAAATGCTTTTGAGAGGTCTAGAAACAGTGCGGAAGAGAATAGGTTGTTATTTCGATTTTTATTTATGGTATCAGAGAAGGAAAGAAGGGCAGTAGTAGTGCTGTGGTAGGGTCTGAAGCCATGTTGAGAGTCTACAAGCAGGTTGTTATTTAAGAGATAGTTTAGGAGTTGATGGTGAATACAGCGTTCCATTATTTTTGATAGAGGCGATAGAAGGGCAATAGGTCTAAAATTGGATAGTTCATTAGAGTTTCCACCTTTGTGGAGTGGAATAATGTGGGAGATTTTCCAGCAGGATGGAATTTTGGATTCTGTTATGGTTCTGTTTATTAAGATGGATACTGGGTATGCTATTTCTTTTGCAGCTAATTGAAGGTATTCAGCTGGAAGTTTGTCAGCCGAGGGTGTACAGGGTTTTAGTTTAGACAGTAGTTTCTGTATATAGGTAGTTGAGACGGTTTCAAGTTTTAGTGTATAGGTATTGCTGGGGATGGGGGTAGTTTGGAGGGAGGGGGTGGAGTCATAGTGCTTGCAAGTGAGTTAACAGTTTGAGAGAAGAAATTGTTAAAGGTGTTGGCTATGATGCTAGGTTGTTTTTGTGCTAAGCTAGCTGGGGTAGGTGTTTTGGTATTGCCGGTGGAGAAGTTTATTAATTCCTGACCAGAATTTTTCGGTTTTGGTTATGGTTTTGTTGGTGTTGAAAGTTATAGTTTTTTATCTAGGATGACAAGTTTCTTTGTTTTGTTTCTTAGATGTTTGAAGGTTTGATGGTCAGTGGGGTTTTTAGTGGATCTCCATTTTGACCATGATTTATTTCTCGCTCTCATAGTTTGTTTAGTAATAGCAGAGAGCCAAGGAGCTGCTTTGGATCTGATTTTAACTAATCGGGATGGTGCATGTTGGTTTAGAATTTGTAAGAAGGTATTGTTGAAATGCGTTACTGCTTCATCTATTGGGAGGTATTTTAGGGTAGACCAGTTATATTCTTTGAGTTCAGTTTGAAAGGATGTGAGATTAAATGCTGTTTTATTATATTTAGTTCGATAAGTAGGTTGTTTAGGGATGTTGCATTTTTGTTTAGCGATAAAAGTAAGGAGGTGGTCACTAATATTGTCAGGGAGTATACCTGTTTTGTAGGAGAGGGGATTGTTGTTGGTTAGTATCCAGTCTAGGATTGTTTGTTTGTGGGTGGATTTATTTATTCTAGTAGGGGAGTTAATGGTTTGGTGAAAGTTAAAGAGGTTAAGGTGTGTGGTGGGTTTGGGGATATGCAGGAGTTCCAGTCGATATTAAAATCACCTAGGATTATGGTTTCCTGGGGGAAGGTGCTAGAAATCCAGCAAAGGATATTTTCTAGGGTGTGGATGTTCTTGCCTGGGGGGATGTAGGAACATATTATGTTTATAGATTTGGTTGTGTTAATTTGGAGTTTGGTGGATAGCATTTCAGCATTTCCTGGTGTGGGGGGGAAGGAGTTAATTAAAGTTAGCTGAAGTTGGGATTTAAACAGGAGGGCCACTCCTCCACCTTTTTTATTAGGGCGGTCTAGTCTTAAGGTACTATATCCTGGGGTGAATTCATTGTCTTTGTACTAGGTTTAAGCCAGGTTTCTGTGAGACATAGGATATCAAAGGCATAGAAATCAATTAAGGCATGGAGTTGAGTGATTTTGTTGTTAATGCTACGGATATTAAGATGAGCAATTGAGAGGCAGTCTGAGGAAAAGTGTGGGTTAGAGTAGGTGGTACCTTGTTTTAGAGGGCTTAGCTTTTGGGGGGTATTGGGGCCAGGGTTGGGGTGGATATCTCCATATATAAGTAAAGGAGTTTGGGGTGGTTGTAGGGTTTTGTATATTTGAATGGTATTAGAATGAGTCTCTTGGAGGTAGTGAGTTGGTAGTGGTGGGCTTTATGGTAGAGAGGGGGGAGATAGGGACAGGTTGCTAGTATGTTAATGTGTGATAGTTTGGGTAGGGGAAGTGTAGTTGTAGTATGTTTGGTTGAAGATGGAGTTTGAAGTAGCATGAGATTTTCATAGGAGGTAAGGGTGTAGTAGTAAAGTAGAATGTTTAGGAGAAGAAGAGGAGAGAGAGTTTTTAGGGTTGAGGGCATAGTTATATAGAGTAGGAGGTTAGAGGTAATAGGTTAGTGGGGAAATAGGAGGGAAGGTTTCAAGAGAGGGTGTGGTTAAGGAAGTGAGGAATAAAATGGAGGATGTATTGGAGAGATGTTATAGGTTGGTGGGTACTAGGGGGTGTGTCTAGGGAAGTATAAAGGTAGGACCCCTGGGGGTGGGTGGGAATTGGGGGTAGGGAGGGGAGCGGAGTGAGCGTAGCGAACGGAGCGGGGAACAACAAGACGACCAGTAGCAGAAAACAATCAGTCAGGAGGTAGAGAACAGGTGGAAAAGTAAAGGTGGGTTAGAAAGGTAGGGAAGACTTGTGTGGGGTTAGTAATAAAATGCTGTATAGGGTAAAAAAGATGTGTTTAAGAAAGAAAGAAAGAAAACAAGATAAAAATCAGGTTAGAACATTAAGAAGAGCAGTAGGAATTACTAAAGATAGTGAAAGTAGGAGAATGAAATGACAAGAGCGCCACCTAGTGGCCAGGTAAAAGAAAGAAATAAAACAGACAAGTGAAACTGGAGGTAAACTAAGTATGAAGAGCAGGAAACAGGGAGGTCAGGGTAAAGGCAGTACAGAGGTGTGACTGAGAGGGGAAAAAGGCCAAAACTAAAATAGGGGGGGGGGCTGCTGGTTTACCTGGGTAGGGTAAAACAAATGTCCCGGTGAGTAGTATTTAATTAATACAGTAATAGGACATACTTTCAACAAATATCAGGGAGGACAGTCCTTGCTTTTAAGGATATATATCATGTATAGTACTTGTAAATGTATACTTGTTAGTATGGTTTGGTGGCTTTTATATAAATGTAAGTTTGCCTATGTCACAACTGATAATTCAATAAAGGTGTTAAAAAATATAAAACAGAAGAAAGTTCTCAGGTTTGAGAGAAGAAACAATATCTCCATCATAATCATCATACTGAGGTTGAATTTTAGAAGTTTCAGTTGTTCTTTATATGCAGCCAGATGTTCCTTTAAGTCAAAATATTTACATATATTATTAAGGTATTACGCACTCTGTAAACACATGCTGTCAATTAATATAAAGAGTGTGGGGGGAGCTAAAGAGGGGTATTTGTGGTATACAAGTTGAAAGCATCAGGACTAAAGTTGTTAACAGTGATCGCTAGCTAGTTTAGCACTCAGACAGGAAAGAAAATCATCTAAGCATCTCTAGGAAAGTGTCTTATTAAAACTTGCTACCACTGGTTCAGTTATTTATGTCAGTGCTCCTTCAATCTAGTAACCATGGATACACTCCTATTAATCCCTTCTCTCCTATGGTTACTAAAATGATGACAAATTTCTCCTAGTCTAATTTGGAGACCTACAGTGAGGCTATTATAATGTTGAGCCATTGAATATCATAGCATGTAATGCTGAAGTATTTATTTCAAGTATCCTAAAAGTCCATCATTATTGTGGTCAGGACATCAACTGTAGTTGACATACATTACTATTATATGTTTAATTTTTGTATTTTTTATTCAGTTTAATTCAAAGGAAATGCATCCTATGAGACAGAGATCCTGAAATGCCTAGAAATGCCAACACTCTATAGTACTGGCATTTTATATCAGAATACCCCTATATAAACATGCCATATTACAACTACTATTATGACTGATTAATATGACCAGGATGTTCAGGAGGAGGAAAAAATGGGATAAAGAAGGTTTAAGAGAAGATAGACAATATGTGTCTTCTTCAAAATCCCAACACCCATATAACTGATTTTCATTTATGTGAGATGAAAATAATGAAAGATGATCTACCCAAATTACAAAATTTTCCCAGGGTAAGTAAACATTTGGCCAACATAACCTTTTCTCCACTGTAGTGCAATCCCAGAGTTGGTATATATAGTTGGGGTGGGGGGTTGAAGCCTCCCACAATGGGGTGTGTGGGGGAGCAACCCCCCACCTAGGTTGGTTTTAATTACCTCGGTGTGTGTTTCATTTACTTTTGGGCAAATGTTTACTTACCCTGGGAATATTTTGCCATTTGGGTATTTTATCTTTCACTATTTTCATCTCGCTTAAATGAACGTCAGTTATATGGGCGTCAGGATTTCGAACACCCTGTGCCAGTATCAGGAACCAGAACTCCATACCCACAGCTCTTCAAGTGAAAAGCAAAAAAAATAGCATTTTACTGTATTTTTTACACACCGTTGTTGAATTATTACTTGGACATAGGCAAATTTACATTTATATAAAAATAATCAAACTGTATTAACAAGTTCACATTTACAAACATTATACTTCACATATATTGCTATATATCATATAATCTATGCAACATTACATAAATTATTCAACTCCGATAGGAATGACTGCAATTAGGGATACAGACAATAGGCTAGAGGGGGCTGGAACTTATTGGAAAAAACTAGCATTTTACTGTATTAAGCCAACTACTACATTATGACATTCAGCTTATTACAGTTAGATCGACACCCCCCCCCAGCTCTTGCACTAAAGTGCAAAAAAGGAAGCTCTGTACTGTATTAATTTATTACAGTCATATTCATGCCCTCCCTATAGCTCTTCCATTGGAAAAATAATGGATGTTCCTTCTACTGGCACACCAACCAGGTGCCAGATGTATGCATTCCCCCATTTGTGTGCCCTGCATCCCACTCTTCATCAACAAATTTAATTAAAAAAAATGTCTTCTTTTTAACTGTAGCAAACTGCTTTCAGTTGCTACAGTTTAGACCACACACAGGGTTTTATGGAGATGAGGTTTAACCACAAAAGCAATAGTAGCTTTTAGAATTTTAAAAATATTGCATTAAAGAGAGATCAGAATCAGTTGATCACATCCCCCAACATTTTGCCCCTAGGCAGTCACCCCTCTTGCTCCAGCCTAGCTATGCTACTGGATTCAGCATTTAAAGAGATGGGACAGTTATAGCAGTGGAGTTATTTGGTTATGTTAAATTCAGGGTGACATTCAGTTAAACAATGGTAAAAAAAAGATGCATTAATTTGGAAAGGTAATGTCCAGATCTTAACTACTGTGTTTGATTATAGTCTGTGTATGGAAAACATTATACAAAGAAAGAGATTTTTCCTTTAAGAATTTGCCCATTCCCTATATATGTGTGAACATTGAGTTAGTGTATTAAAGCCAAGCTAGTGGTAGGGGGAAAATTCCAACAGATGGGGATACACGTAACTTGCACTCCTGCAAAGTGTTCTTTTGTAATGTAGTTTTTGTGCTTGCATGTGTCTGGCATCATTTCACAACTTGTATTTGGACTACATTGCTATTTGTGCATTTATCTATCTATCTATCTATCTATCTATCTATCTATCTATCTATCTATCTATCTATCTATCTATTATTTTGTGAAATTTGAAGATTCCTGTTTACTGAATAGTATGTATTAAAATGAATGCATAACTAGAGACCAACAGTTAGTCGCGAAGCTACATACTGTTAATAGAGATACAAAAGGAAAATTCAGCTTGGATGTACAGTAACAATTATATACGTAGTGGTTGAATGGAAAACCTTTTTCCCTGTTACATTTGTAAGTGTTCATAAACAAATAATAGTTATAGTTGGGAAATAAGTTATGAAAAGTACACATTTATTCTTGTAAAACCCAACAAATAATAAGTAGTACATCTCAACTTTACATACATCTGACAAGGTCTACAGCTACAACAGTTTCATTGCAAAACATTTAATAAATGGCTTGTGAATAAAACTGGCACAATGATTTAAGGTAACATTACCTCAAGTCTATGATCAAAGGATTATTAAGATCAAGATCATTGATTATGAGCTTGAAGCTACTCTCAGAAAGCAACACTCACAGCTACATAGTGGTCAACCAGGAGAAAAAAGTCACTAAATTATAGCAGCAACTACTATAAATTGTATATATGGGATACTAGTTGGTTGAAGAGTGAAGGTGTTACAGTGCAACATGTTCTACATAAAGATTGTCACCTGCTGAAAAAACAATATGTTGCTTGTGCACATACATTTCAACACAAAAAAGAACATGTGAAGAAATATCCACTGGAAAAAATAATTCTTTGTTGCTCAACACAAGAATGACTCAATTCATCCTTGATAAAAATGGACCATACACATTTGGCTTGATCCACTATTAAGACAGGATCCAGTCAAAATGTACAGAGAAGGATCAAAAATCACATATTTTGCTTCAAGTACTAAGAGCATTTGTTAACATTTTATTTATTTATTTTTAGACATACCTACACATTGCTGTATCATTGTTCTTGTCTTTATATCCCTTGTTTGTACTTTTTGTTTCATTTTACTGAATTAAATAGATTAAAATAATTCAGGAGTTTAAAAGAGGGTACATTATTTAGCTACTAGATTTTATTTAATTATATTTTAACTGACTGCATATGGTTGATTTTCCACAGATACCCAGGGGGGAAAAAACTCTAGAAAACGTAACTATTTCAAAAAGCTTATTTCCAAAGTGGGAGATATAAAGGATGGGCCAGGATAGTAAGGAATACTGGTTGGAAAACAAAGAGGCTATGAAAGGAGCTGCAGTAGCAAAGAACAGGGTGTCAGAGGCACTCAACCGGCTTCTGGAAGGACATCAAAGGCAGATGGAAGGAGTACTTCTAGCAACTTCTGAATGAAGAAAACCCCAAAGAAGCTGTACTACCCCAGACACAACTTATGTTGACAGAAAGGTAGGAGCCCACCACAGAAATAAGCAATAAAGAAAATGAAGCCAGGGAAAGCAGCAGGCTCAGATGAGGTCACAGTATATATGATAAAGATGCTGGGTGAGATAGGTCAGAAATGGCTCATGAGGGTACTCATAGAAGTGTGGAGAGAGAGGTGTGTCCCAGATGACTGGAGAATAAGCATACTAATGCCGACATTCAAGAACAAAGGGAACATTCACAACTGCAGGCAGTACAGAGGTATCAAATTCCATTGCATGAAAGTTCTGGCAAGAATGAATGATAAATGAGTACGCAAAGTAGCAGAAAGTAAGATGGGAGATGTGCACTTTGGATTCAGATTAGGATGCAGCACAACTGACCTGATGTTTGCAGTGAGACAGATAGCTGAGAAAAAGCTAGAGATGTCGAAAGAGCACATTTGGGTATTCCTAGACACAGAAAAAGCATTTGACAAGGTCCCAGATAAGGTGATTTGGGCAGTCCTGTGGTGGTTCAAAGTCCCAGAAACATCGGTAGAATTAGTGTAAGCTGTGTACAAGGACCCAATGACTCATGTATGAACAGTGCTTAGTTTCATAAAGGGGTTCCTAGTAGGAGTGAGTGTGCATCAAGGTTCAGCTGTGAGCCCACTGCTGTTCATACTCATGATGGACTACTTTAGCAAATAGGTCTGAGGGGACAGATCAACAATGTTGCTGTATATAGATGACATGGTACTACCGGCAAACTCTAACCAAGAACGTCAGCAAAACATAGGGGAATGAAATGCAAAACTGAAGGCACAATAAATGAAACAGAGTGCAGATGCATCAGTCTAATGGCAGCAAATGAGGGAAATCAGAAGAAGCTGAGAATTGAGATAGAAGGGAAAATAGTGGAACAGGTTATCAGCTTCAAGTATTTCAGAGGGGTGGTTGAAGAGAAGGGAAGTCTAAATGGGGAGGTCAAAGCCAGAATCAGAGGGGCTGCAGCCAAATGTCACACAGTGTCAGGTGTAGTCTATGACAGAAGAATGCCAAAGAAGCTGTAAAGTAAGTTGAACAAAACAGTGGTGCAACCAGTACTACTTAATCATACAAAACCCTGGGCAGGAAAGGCAGACCAGTGAGGACATTAATGGTGATGAAGATGAAGCACCAGAGATGGGTGGTAAGATGCAGACTGTGGGACAGATGAAGAAATGAGGAGATAAGAGCAGAAGCCAAAGTAGCTTCAGTTGCAGAAAATGTTAAAGAGAACCAATTACAGCGGTTCAGGCACATGTGCAGAAAAGCAGAAGACAAGATTTTGTCAGACAGGAAGAAGGCAAGAGGAAACAATGGCATCCAGCAAAGAGCTGGAAGGATTGTGTGAGGGAAGACCTGCGATAGTTAGGTGACTGTGGAAGAAAGCAGAAGAGTGCCATTGAATAGAGAGGGAGATGGCAACAGTTGACACGACACCCTGACCCCATGTAGAAAATGGGAAAATGGGGATGATGATAATGATGATGATGATTTACATATGATCTTTCCAACAACAGTCAAACTACAAGGTAGAAAGAGAATAAATAAATATATATATCTATAGATCTCTCTCTCTCTCTCTCTCTATATATATATATATATACACACACACATATATATATATATATATATATATAAATGGTACTTTTTCGTTAAACCCCTACCACGCAGTTTAGGAGCTGTATTGGCAGCTTTAAGTCCATAATAACAACGTCCAACTCAGTTCCTTAAACAAAGTAATGGCTGAAGCAAAGGATGAACACTTACTGTAACAGGAGATGCTAGGTAATTACTCCTCTGTTGTCCAACTTGTCCTCCTTATTTGGCTGGGACAAATGCTGTATTTTGGTTCAGAACTATATCATTTTAATCACCTGCATGTGTATCTGTTGTAGTAAGCATGACATTAACACGCCATCCTTTTCTTCAGTAGAGGAAGGTAAATAAGGTTGTTCAAACTGGGGACAGATGTACAGTAAACAAGTAACGGAAGAACGCATTGTAAATGGTGGTACCATATTAAACAATAGTAATAAGTGTAAGTGGAGTAATCCAGCACTAACTTTGTTTTAACTAAAAAGTAATCACAAGGCAAACGTCAGCCATTACACACTTGACAAGCAAGGGGGGGGGGGGGGGTTCCGCAAGATAGTACAGTAGCACTGTGTTTTGCAAGGCGAACTGCAACAGATTACAACACAAGTACTTTAACTATGTATTGTACAGTAAAGTGTTTAGGATTGCATATTATGTTTAGTGAATTATGTGTGTATCACCATTGAAATGGGGCTTTGGCTCAGCAAGTCTTTTCTGGTTAAGTAAAGTGCTGTGAGTTAAATGTTGTCGCTGATTACTGTATTCATGCTGCATTTTTTTTCAGATTTCTTTGCACTTGCGAATATTGCCATTGTTACTTCAGCACCTCTCAGCTGTTACAATTTTTGTAGCATGTCTACATCTTTGCCTGAAAAATTGGATGTATTCCTCATAAAATGTGTGGTTTGTCTGCCACATTATCAACAACTGGTCAGTAAAAATGATACATTTTGTGTTTTAGACTACATATTCTTCAGAAAGTTTATGCTAATACAAAGCAATTATAGGTTCATAGGTTCATAGGTTCATAGGTTTATACTAGGCTATCTGCCCTGGGGCATTTACAAGCCTAGCCAGAGTGTGTTTGGCTTTCGCCACCCTTTTAGATCTGTTTACTGTGCCTCTGTAGAGTAGGTCACAGAAGATAGCCCTTTTAAGGTTAGTTTACTGTGCCCCTGTCTAGCAGGGACACAGAAGAGATCCCAGGGGTGAACTTACGATCTCTCATCCACTCGTCAAGATTTCTCATGAAGAGGGTCAGTGAGGGGCTCTGCCTAACATGGACTGGGATTCTGTTCCAGAGTGAGGGCAGCCTCTGGGATATGAATCTGTCCCTCCAGCATGTCCTATTTATTTCTGTGCTGAGGTTTAAGTCCTTGGAGCGTGTAGCTCTAAGGGATTTGGATTTCCTGAGGTGGAGCATGTCCATTAATTCTGGGTTGGACATGGCTTTATACGTCAGGCATAGATCACCTCTGAGTAGGCGGTAAGCAACTGAGTAGAGCTGGAGTTTCTTTAGCCGAACTGCATAGGGCATCTGTTTGAGTCCCTTGATCCTCTTGGTGAGGTACTTTTGGGGCCTCTCCAGTTGCTGCAGGTGTCAGGTAAGGTACATCCCAAATGGGGCATTGTATTCAATTATGGGCCTGATGAGTGATGAGTAGAGGGGCACAATGACCTCTCTTGTTCTAGATGTGAACCCTTTCGTGATAAGGTGGGCTGTATAGAAGGTCTTTCTAACCACTTTGGCAACGTGATTGTCAAAAGAGAGGTTTCTATCTACTTCAGTCCCAAATCCCTAATTACTTCTTTCGTACTTAATGGATTACCACCTATGTGGTAATTTGTGGGCACTTTGTTTTTCCCGAAGTGGATGACTATGCACTTTTTGGCATTTAGCTTAAGGCCATGGCTCTGGCACCAGTGATTCGTCTCTGTGAGACACTTTTGGAGGAAGCTTATGTCAGCCAGAGAGTCGATTATGGCGCCCAGCTTGCAGTCATCTGTGAACTTGGTCAGCCATAGTCCTCCCATATTAGCCTGTACCTCAGAGAAGTATATACTGAACAAGAGAGGTCCCAGGACTGAGCCTTGTGGGATGTCACTTGTAACTGGTTTGGAGTCTGACATGGCACCTGCAATACTGACCATGTGGGTTTTATCCCTGAGCCAGTTTGCACCCCATTTTGTGACATAGGGGTTGATATTTAAGCTGGTGAGCTTATTTATGATGCCGGAGTGGGGTATTGTGTCAAAGGCTTTTGCAAGGTCCAAGGAGGCCATGTGGACTACCTTCCCTTCATCTATGGCCTTGGTAACTGTTTCAAAGAAGTCGACCAGGTTCAAGGGGCAAGATCTGCCCTTAACAAAGCCGAATTGGGTGGGATCCAGTGTCTGGAGGTTACCAATGTCCTTGTTTATGAGTTCCATGATGATATGCTCCATAGCTTTGCAGACCATGCTAGTCAGGCTTATAGGGCGATAGTTTCCTGGGTCCGTTGTGGCACCACCTTTGTGGAGCGGGACCACTGTTGCTGTACGCCATTCCTTAGGTACATATCCTGTAGTAATGCTGAGATTGAACTGTGACTTTATGTGAGGGTTTAGTTCTTCTTGGAACTCGTGTAAGTCGCAGCCCTGGACACCATCTGGTCCCATTGATGCTGTGTTTTTTGCTTTGGAGAGGGCAGCTCTCACCTGTACATTTGTGATGTCAGGGAGGCTACATTCTGTTGGGATAGACATTTGGTCTTTTGGGGGGAAGGGGAGGGGAGTTTGCACTGAACCTGTCTGCCAGGATGTTGGCAATGTTGGTGGGATCAGTGTATTTTTTGTCATTTTGTACTAACTCAGAGCATATCTGGGAGTTGCCCCCCAGATTCCTGACATAACTAAAGAAGGCCTTGTGATTATCTTTAGTGTCTTGTGCAATTTTCATTTTGAAGCTGGCCTTAGATAATTTTATGAGGGATCGTAGTTTCTTGCTAGTACTGATCAAAGATGCCTTCCCTTTTTGGGATTTTGCTCTATCATGTAGCAGCTTCCTCCTTCTGTTGTATAGCTTATTTATGACTTGGGTCCACCAGACTGGTCTCCTGCCTTTGGAGGAGTGAGTCTTGGTTTTATTTGGGATAGCACGATCCATGCATTCCTGTAGGTGTCCATAGAATGCATTTGTAAAGGATTCTGCTGTTTGGGCAGTATTTTCCACTGGCCCGGTGGCTTTGAAGGATTCCACCTCGGTTTTGAGAAGTGTGAAATTTGCTTTTGAGAAATTTTTCACCGTGATTTCCTTGGCTGGAAGTGGGGATGGGATATGGATGTCCAGTGAGATTAATTTATGGTCTGATCTTACCAATGAGGGACATACCTCTGGTGTGGAACATAGAGTCCCCATGTTGGTGATGACTAGGTCCAATATGTTATCCCCTCTTGTGGAAAAAAAAAAGGCCTTATAACGGCAATAATTATAATCTGTCCATATTACTGGCCCTCATTATTTCGGTCTTTGAAGTCGATAAACAAATAAGCCGGAATCAGGCAATACAGCTCCTAAAATATGTGGTAGGCGTATATATACACACACACACATTTATATATCACTGCACCTTTACAGGATATAATGTGATGTTCACAGTCTAAATATAAATAGGAAATAAAGTACATTCATGGTTAGTGAGCTGCACTTGTGGAGACAATATACCCTGACAGATTAGTGGGATAAGGATATTATCCGCTAAATGAAACAAAAATGCACAGCCAGGAAAAATGCTGACTATGAATTTAGTTGGACACAGTTGGAAACTAAAGGAGGAAGATATCAGTGAATTCCTCTAAGATGAAGAAAAGAAAGAAAAACTTACAAGGGTTTGCATCAAGGAAGGTGATGACAGTGTGAGGCAATATCTGGTCAGGCAATATCACATAAGCAGTTGCTTGTTCCATTCTATAGTGAGGTGAGTTTTCAGAGCCTTCTTGAATGTGGCTTTGGGGGAGACTTGTTAAACAGTAATAGGAAATGTGTTCCACAACAAAGAGGCATAAAGGGAGAAGGGTAATCTCTGTGTTAATTACAGGGAAAGGTGAGTGTCATGCAGCAAGTTAGGAGATCTAAGACTATAAACTGGCCCAAACTATTATTTGGGCATATGTGGGGACTGTTGACACCAGCAAAGGGGCTGCAAGCTGGCACAGTGGCAGAGCAGCTACCATTGCTGTTACACAGTGCTGTCTCTCCAGTTCCATTCTCAGACAGGGAGCTTTCTGTGCAGATTCAACAGGAGGTATCACAGGCTGCTCCAAGCTGCTCTAACATCCCAGAGATGTACAGTAGGTGAATTAGCAGCCCTTGAAATTGCCAAGAAGTATGTGTTGGGGTAAGAGAGAGAGAGAGAGAGACAGTGTGTGTGTGTGTGTGTGTGTGTGTGTGTGTGTGTGTGTGTGTGTGTGTGTGTGTGTGTGTGTGTGTGTATGCACATACACGCATGTGCATACCTGTGTGTCTGTGTGTTGGTATACCACATGTGAGTGAGTCAGTGAGTGAGTGAGTGTGTCCTGCAACAGACTGGCATCCTATCCAGAATTACGCTTCTGCCTTGCACCACTGAGTACCATGATAGGTTCCAGCTCCACTGCATCCTTGAATTGTCTAAAGTGTGTATCAAAGAATGAATGAAATGATGAAAGAATGGAGTACAGAGAACCAAATGCAACAGAGTTACTAGTGAATGAGTAAAGGGACAGATACTATGCAAAAAAGCATTAAAAAGGTAAATATACGTGCAGCTGGAACTAGATGGTGGTTAGAGATGATTGAAAGCGGCATGGTTGAGGTAACCAGATGACTTCTGAGCAGGTGGAACACAGGAACACAATATAAAGTGCCCAGGTTTGAGAAGGGAAGAGTCTATGGGGTTGACATGAGATAGCTACTTCTCTGCACCAAGATGCAGATGTTCATCCCAGACCCAGAAACTGATAGTTCTGATGAATGTTAAAGCTTTTTTCTATGCCTCTGCTAAATTCATAATTAATTTGTACTGACATTGTTTTTCATACTTGATATCTCAGTTTATTGTGATAGACATATACTATTGGGCCTCAATAATCAAAAATAAAGGGAAGGATAACTTACAAAAAGTTAAATAATGTATGATTATTCAACAATGCTTTTGAGGATTCGCTCGAATGACCTCTTTTGTTGCAGATATACCCTTATAGTGCACTGTTCATTGAGAGTCCCACCTGATTGCCCTTTTCAGTGGCAAAGATACCACCTTTCAGTTATTCTTCTCTTCCCCTGGTTAGCTCCTATAGGATTCTAGAACATAAACAGAACAGAAGAGTTAAAATGTAATAACAACAACAAATAACAGCATAAGGACAGAAAGTGAAATGAGGAACTAATTAAAGTTTACATTATTAGAAGAAATAATATTTTCATTAAAATACTACTTGACCTTTACAGTGATTTCACAAACACCTTGGTTGTTATAAACAGATTATTCCACACAGACTAAACTGTGAAGTAAAGCAGCTAGCAGAGATGCAGACAAACTATGAGATGAACAAGATACAGTAATGGAGCACATAGCATTATACTTGCAATTTAAATGGAATTTAATTGTCACTTAACAAAACTCATGATTCAAGACCTATAAAAGTGCAGTGCTACACGAACAACCTAGCAGGGAGAGCATCCAATGACAGCATCAGTTCTAACTTGCATTTTTCTTGGAATAATAAGAAAGCAGCAGTGCAGATGTGTTGTTCCAAGCACAGATAAAATACAGGAATAGGTCAGCAAGCCTGCTGTTTAGTTTAATATCCAATTAACTGTTATGTGCATTTATGACAGTAGATAAGAATGGAACTAAAAAATTATAAACTAAAACTCATGCTTAAATATTATATAATTTAAAAGTGTTCCATAACTTTTATGAGAATTAGTGCTGAGGATTAAGTCTATGATCTGTTAATGAACTGCTTCCTGTGGTACAGGGTTTGATTCCCTCAGCCTTCATTTGTCCATTATGTGACCTTGAGCAAGTCACTTACCCAGACAGTGCTTTGGGGCAACAGGAAAATTTGACTAGGCTCCTTAATAGTATCTAGTGACTACCAATGAACAAATGAACCATGAGTAGGTGTTCCAGCTATGTTTTAGAATTTTCTGTGTTTCTAAAAACCAAACATCTTACATAATTTTGATTTTCACTTTGTGAACACTACCATATACTTTTTTTAATTACACTGCAATAGTGATATGGTATTACAGATATTATATGGGACAATAATGGTTCTAGAAAATTTCTAGGTATAAAACTATTATCTGAAGAGTGGTACTAGAAGAAAAGTGGCTATAAGAATTGTCATATCTGTATATTCTGAGATGTTTAAGTGGAATTTTGGGATTATACATTACTGTATGCAGAATTTAGAATGAAAACTGCTGCTTACAGAATTTCATAAATAGACATTTCTATATACAGAAGTATGTAATATATTCACATTTTAAAAATAAATACCGTATATATATATATATATATATATATATATATATATATATATATATATTTAAACTAAGAAATGCTGTGTGTGCAGAACTGGGAGATGTAAGCATCAGGGAAAACATGTTGTACACCATTCATGTAAATCACATTCATTATGAACTTTGGAAACTGATGGAAGTAGTGTAGCAAAACCACAATGTAGTAGTATGATGCTAACACAATAGTGAAATACATTTATTCCACATAATCACTTCATTAAACAGTAATGTGTAAATCAGTGGTTTAGCTATGTAAATAAATCATATCTAAAGTGACATATATCACAGGCAAGATCAAGAAAATGTGATTGTTTTTTTCATTTCCGTCACTGATTTTAGCTTCTCTTGTTAATGTTCCTGTGCATGTGTTACAACAAAATACATGATTAAGAGTTCAAGTTCAAAAAAACAGAGTTCTTGTTACCTGGCACATCTTTTATGTTGACTAACTCAATGTTTGCTATGGTTAAATTGCTTGTCAAATAGGAGCACACAGTTATTGGACTAGGTTTGTTAAGTTTTGCTTCCAAATATGTCTATATTATTTATAATCAAACAGCAAAGTTGTCTGTCTTTAACACACAAACACAAGCACAACACAATACACACACTGTCAATGGTATATGCATTATTTATACTTTTATTTATTTTAAAATTTACTTTGAAATTGGGGGCAGACTTACACCACCATATCATGAGATTCAATATGAAGCAGCCTTTGTGGGAAGTAATGTAATCTGTATTTAAAAGGTATGAGATGTAAGACAAAAGTGACAGCTCATACCAGAGCATGTTTCAGATCCCCTTCTACATGTGTTAAGCACACCGGGGCAGCAAAGTAAAAACCCATTGTCCAATACAGAAACCATATTTACAAAAAACATACACTGGTCTCCATTTCACAGCTGCAAGGCAGAAATGGCTCTACATTAGTATTTGACTGTAAATGCACTACTTTCTGCAGTTATTCACTGAAAGAAGACCTTATCACATAATGTACCATGCTCGTCTGCTATGGTATTTTGGGTAAAGTGCATTATGTTATATATACATTATCTATGCAAGTGGGGATGTATGGTTCTATAAATGTATTTGATATTAAAATGATCATTTTAATGAAGCGCCTGGGCTATAGACTTCAAGTGTGCCACACCACAGTGCACCACAGTACACACCTTCATCCCGTAAACATTAACATGTTTACTTATGGAACTAACAGTGCAAACAATAATAACTATTATAAACTATTCAACAAAATATTTTCTGCATTAGTTGAATCCTCACATAGAATTGTACAGATGTGTTTTATTTTATTAAACATAGAGCCAAAATATTTTACTGTGGACAAAATTCCTAATACTGCTATACCTTTCAGTTAGATTCTTACCAAGATATAGTGAAACGTACACTGGGTGGATTTAATAAACATGCTTTCAACTTATTTTTGAACTTCTGTCTGGATTTTTCTAAAACTGCACTCTTTGTGGCCTGCTGGCGAGGAGTTTAGTTGGGCTTGTTGTCACTTTGTGGAATTTCGGTTATGATACTTAACCAGGGTAAGCCAATTCAACACATTATTAGTCTACAAAATTATGAAATACTACATTTCAAAATGAATAAATCACCATATAATGCTGTCGCTGTGGGCAATCTGCAGATTCACTCAAACTAAAATACACCTCCGTGTATCAAAAGTACTGCCCATATGCAAGGAAAGGTTAACAGAGGCAAAACGCCACAACGCACTGTCCCGTTAACCGCAGTTCAAATACCTGCGTAAGCGCTTACTTGATCTGTCAATAAAGCTGATTTTTTACCCTTGGAATTACCGACTGCAATTTCCTGTGTTGGAGCAGTATACTGGATCTATTTTGGCATTGTGTTCTATTCTCAAGGATTGACTTGTACTTGAGTTTCTTTTCAATATTGAAGCATTTTTGGTGAGATTACGAAAAACTTACGCAGGTATTTGAACTGCGGTAACTGTTAATGTTCTTGCCTTAGCGCAACCTTGAAACGGGACAGTGCGTTGTGGCGTTTTGCCTCTGTTAACTTTTCCTTGCATATGGGCAGTACTTTTGATACACGGAGGTGTATTTTAGTTTGAGTGAATCTGCAGATTGCCCACAGCGACAGCGTTATATGGTGATTTATTTATTACGTTTTTATTTCTTCACGCTGTCGACTGGACCTCTAGCTGCTGTACTTTTGGTGATTTTGTTACATTTCAAAATGAGTTAATCTTAACTCTTGCAATAAAAACACAATTTCCCCTTTATTGAGACAGGTTTATTTATTTATTTATGTTTGAAAATAGCACTGTTAAAATTCATAGTATCTAAACTTCTATTTAGCCCAAGAGGACTAGCATATTTACAGTTGGTATTCAGTACTAACGGCATTGAATTTGCACTTTAACGGCATTACTTACATGTGGCAAATGATGTAACATAGGAATCAAAACATGGTACAGAATGTGAAAAGGGTATTTGAGGAGGTAATCTTAACAAAGAATTTAGGAAAAGATTATGGGCCAAAAGTAGTTGTTTAAATTATATAAATAGCCAGTTTGTAATCAGCTCCTTTGAAGCAGAATACACAGCTAAAATATTTCATTAATTAAACAGTTACCACTCTTTCCTGATTCGATATTATATAGCAATTTATAGGCAATATATGTTACACAGCCACTTCTGCAACAAGCAATAATGACGTCAAAGGAAACCAGTGCAACCAGTTTATTTGATGTTCTAAACAGTAATTAAATATACAGCTGTTTAGCTGTAGCAACCCATGCCAGCCTGAGTGACATATCACCACTTGCTCCAATTATATCTTAATCTGGACTACAAAAAAAGGGGGAATAGAGGGGTCTCCCTTGCAGAACCCTCTAAAAGCCCACCAGCCTGATTTCTCGGGCTGTTCCCCCCTTTCTTCCCGTCTGCTGAATTCTTAAACCTTGTAAGACATTATTAACAAAAATGGAAATGTTGACATTAAACAGGTAAAGCTTCACATCACTCAAATGGACTTCATCTGACTGGAGCCAAGAAGGGCTCCTGCCTGCATACTCCCAATTAGACAGATTCATTGTCGCTCGTCCCTCTCTAACATGGATGAAAAGCAGGCGGGGTATTTCATTTAGATGCTTTACTATATAGAAACCCATCAGGATGGATAGAAGCATCATAAAATATAAACAAACTGATTAACAGACAGACCCTACATGCATACATGCTTACATCTCAACAGCTTACTACAAAATGGCAGTCAGGCTCACCTGTGCTCAGTATTTATACACTTGTGCAAGCCCTTGGATAGTGTCTTAAAGGTACATACACACACATTGATCTACAGTCATAAAATCAAGGGATCAAGCCACCCATGAAACTCGATGTTTCACAAAATGCCTGGCCACTTTAAGATTTTTAAAATTTGAGCCTGCCTCCAAACTAGCCTAAGGAGGATTTAGGCCAAGCAATCATAACCTTGAGAAAACTTTGCTTTTACAGTGCAAATCTCAAATTATCTGTGTTAGTTATCTTCTTTTCAAAACCACCCCTAAGTCATTGCCACTTAAATGAATTATCACTAATTTGACATTATTGTTATACAAATGAACAGACATAAGATTTTGAACCAAGTATTGCCACTACATACCTCTGTAACCCCTTCCATATCACTTCCTATTTTTCTGGGTCAAGACCTAATATGTTGCCATGAAGGTGAAGCATCGTTCGTTTTGATGCCCAGTAAATAAAGGAATGGACAATAATGACAATCTTGTTGAGCCCTAAAAAAAATCAAGATAACATACTAAACAGTTTGTCCAAAATGTATCTAACTTAAGGTAAACATGCACCAGATACCCATCTTCCTACCCTTTTAATGACTTCAATTGATGATCCTGCTAATGTTACATCAGAAGCTCTCCCTTTGCAAAATGAATAGGTAGAGAAATGATCTGCCTTTAACCCTTGACACACTAGAGCCCTCCAAACCATATGAATAAACTGTCCAGCTGCAACTGCTTTACTAACACTGTCCTGGAAAACCAAGCAGTCTCCATTATAAACATACATTTCTGACCATACCACCACCAATTTCACTGGACATAATAACTTCTCCTCGCACACCTGCAACACAACCTGCTGGCCTTGCCCTATCTGATTTGACTTAGAGTTACACAACCAAACTATAAGTACTGCCTGAGTAATGTAAACATTATGGCAATGCAATGATCTCATGAGTTCACGAATCCTAAAAGCCCCCACATACATAAAGACAGCCAACAGTGAACACAATCTCTTCGTATAAGTAACACCAAATGAAAACCAGCCAAAACCACTCCTAATAACAGTTTACCTTGTGGTAATCTTTTATCATTCCCAGCAGCCTTCACTTTCTCCCAACCTTTCAACATTTTCAGCAATCCTCAATGCTTTGTAACATCCGGTAAACTCAGAAGCATAGCCATCACACTAAGATCTGCCACATGCACTCTAACTTTGTGTACTGTTTACTCCAAATTCAACTTAAACACCAAGTATTGACAAATTAAATTCACAGGCCATTCCCTGAGCTGCATGGGAAGCTGCTGCCTAATCACAGGCTATTCTCTGGGCTGCATGGGAAGCTGCTGCCTAATCACAGGCCATTCCCTGTGCTGTACGGGAAGCTGCTGCCTAATCACAGGCCATTCCCTGGGCTGCATGGGAAGCTGCTGCCTAATCACAGGCAAATTCCTGGGCTGCATGGGAAGCTGCTGCCTAATCACAGGCCATTACTGTGCTGTATGGGAAGCTGTTGCCTAATCACAGGCCATTCCCTAAGCTATATGGGAAGCTGTTGCCTAATCACAGGCCATTCCCCAAGCTGTATCGGAAGCTATTGCCTAATCTCAGGCCAGTCCCTGTGCTGTATGGGAAGATGCTGCCTAATCACAGGCCATTTTCTGGGCTGCATGGGAAGCTGCTGCCTAATCACAGGCAAATTCCTGTGCTGTATGGGAAGCTGTTGCTTAATCACAGGCCATCCCCTAAGCTATATGGGAAGCTGTTGCCTAATCACAGGCCATTCCCCAAGCTGTATCGGAAGCTATTGCCTAATCACAGGCCAGTCCCTATGCTGTATGGGAAGATGCTGCCTAATCACAGGCCATTTTCTGGGCTGCATGGAAAGCTGCTGCCTAATCACAGGCCAGTCCCTGTGCTTTATGGGAAGCTGTTGCCTAATCACAAGCCATTCCCTGTGCTGTATGGGAAGCTGCTGCCTAATCACAGGCCATTCCCTGTGCTGTATGGGAAGCTGTTGCCTAATCACATGCCATTCCCTAAGCTGTATGGGAAGCTGCTGCCTAATCACAGGCCATTCCCTGGGCTGCATAGGAAGCTGCTGCCTAATCACAGACCAATTCCCGGGCTGCATGGGAAGCTACTGCCTAAAAGCCATAAAAGCTGAGACAGCTGAACTATTAGCCCTATTATATCTAGACCAAGACTGTGATAGTCGCCATTCCACTACAAATTGCCAGTTTCCCACACTTTATCTGGGACTGTCACTGACTGAAACACCGCAATGTGAGCCTTTCAATGAAATCTGTTGAACTGAAGGTGGGACAAACTATCAGTGAAAAAGTTCAGTTTGCCCAGTACATGCTTAGTTGAAAATGACAGGTTAATCCTCAAAGTTCTGCAACAACAATTGCACTAAAACAGATCTAGTCAATTTCCTAAACAGCACCTGCACCACTAACTCTTTGTCGAATGAAAAATTATCCTCTTGTTCTGCAAGCGATGTTGCCGTACTACCAATGCTGCCCAAACTGGCATCAATTGTAGGAATGCCACATCCTTCTTCCACTAATATGGCAAACACGTGGGCCATTCTGCAGTAAAAAAACTTATTTCTAAAAATGACTGCCATTCTTATACTCCCAGATGCATTAGTCAATAAATGTAACTCATCATTTGATATCCAGTCATCCTGCCAAAACAAAATGCCATTAAAACCTTCAAGGAACCTTAACCCCAGACCAACATCCTGCTTAACCAGGCTTAACAAGTGCACTCAGTAGTGCTTACATTGCCTCAACTCAACAGGTTAGCCACCTATCTATCAAATGCTCTATCCCACGCCAGCAGCTCTGCAGACAAAATTTAACTAACCCAACAATTCCATAAGATCTCTCACCCTTGCTCTACTCTTCTTTGTGAAACTAGCAAGGTGCTGTCTCTCAATTTGCTAGTCTTATCCAAAGGAAAACAAAATAAAACCGCTCTCTGTATTAACCTCCAGCCCCAAAGATGTCAGTGTTTTTGAAGTACCCTTCATCTCACCTTATCATGAGCTAATGGTACCCCTAACTCAATATGCAAGTCAATAAATATTTTTTTTCTATAATGACTTCCTGTAGTCCTTCCTCAGTCAACAAAGAATTGTCTAGATAATGGAATGCCTACCACCCCGGGGCTCATTGTTGCCATAACCAGTGCAAGTCTATGCCAAAGTTTTCAAAGGTTGCACAGACTACTGCAAATCTCATCAGCATCACAGTATCAAAGTAAACTTACACACTAAACACATACTGAATCAAGGACAGTCCTCTTGATTAATGGATAACAAGTGAAAATCAGCCTCGATGTCTAACTTAACTAATCAGTGGTTGGCAAAAGGTTTGATAATGTGAATTGCATTGTCCAAAAATGCACACTTTACCTCAGTGTCTTTTCTGTTAATGTGATCATTAACTGGTACACCTTCAGGAAACGAAAAATTATGAATTAAAAAAAATTCTCCCTTCTTCTTCTTCTTGGACACCAGCCCTAGCAGGAAAAGTCAAAACTGAATAAATGGAGGAATGTCAAAAGGACCAACAATACTGTTTTCACATCCTTCCAAAGCAAAGCTGTTGCTATATTTTCTCTGGTACTTACAGAATTCAAATTTTTAGTAATAACTGAGTTACCCCGAACTCATGATCTTAAGCTAAAACCTGTTTTAAAATCTATTATTAACTCCTCCACCTCCTCCTTATTGGGATACACATCCAACAAATCTGAAGGCACTCCCACCATAATGGGGGAATGACTAGGCTCACCTGCCTGCTTGCCCCTGAAAAGGCAAGTGATCCCTGATTCCATGAAAATTCCCAGTGCCTCATCCAACCATTTCTCCCAGCATTCTGGGCCAGCCATTGTGAAGCTCACTGGCAGACCATAACGTGTCTTTATGCCAACATGCCATTTCATCTCCTTCCTGCTCAGCCTGATATAATCCCCCACCCCTTCCTTTACCTCCTCCTTAATTCCTCTACTTCACTTCCTCCCATGCTATTTCTCACCTACCTACTTTAACCCTACCCTATCTAACTCATAAAATGCACGACTGGAGCCTATGTACAAATACGTCTGCTAACAGCAAACTGCTTTTATAATGTTTTATAGATGAAATCTTAATTTTCATTATTGGATGTCCTCCTGCTCTTTATTACCTGTATACGCACAATTGGCTTCATTCATTATTTCAATCCATTTAAAGGTCTTTTGCCCATTAAGGGAACATGTTCCAAAACACTTTTGAAAATGTTTCTCAGAATATTTTTTTGCCATCAACTGTGACAGAACTTTTTGACCTCCCCTTCAATAAACACATCACACCGAATGACATTTGATGACCTTTATTAAACTTCCATACCATAGCTTAATAACCAACATTTATTAACTACAACTGAACACAGTATATTTGCTTTTAATCACAGTATAAACATCCATGTAATGTTAATCAGGACAGCATGACCTACTCATCCTGCCCCCATAAATAGCGTCCATACCTCTGCTTGCTTACCTTACTTACGAAGCAGCATCCAAACTCACTTCATATCCCATTTATTGAATTATCCATCCAACCTTTACTTATGAAGCAGCGTCCAAGACTCACTTCATACACAATTTATTGAATTACCTTCCACCAAATAAGCAGCAGCCTTACCTCCATTTATTTAACAAGAAGTCTCCAGCTGCTCACTTTCCTTTCCCATACCCTTGAAATGAACATTCAAACATCAGAGGGGGAACAGAAGAGGGCAAGCCTGTCCCTCTTCGCCACCTACCCCGATTGATAAAATAAACCCAATCCCTACCAATCCACCACAAGAAAAGGGAAGGAGGGTGCGTAGCAAGTTCACGTCAAAATTTGATTACATACCCAGCTACACTTTTCTAAACCCTTTAAGCCCCTCTCCACCCTTTTCTCATTTCCTCCCAAACATTCCTCCTTCCATTTAACCCTTTCAGTTCCCAAACCCTCTAAGTCCCACTAGTATATTTCTCTAACCCACTTCTGAAGATGACTCTGAACAAATTGGTTTGTTGCCAAACCTCATTTGTCCCGGTCCCCTTCAATAAACACATCACACCGAATGACATTTGACGACCTTTATTAAACTTCCATACCATAGCTTGATAACCAACATTTATTAACTACAACTGAACACAGTATATTTGCTTTTAATCACAGCATAAACATCCATGTAATGTTAATCAGGACAGCGTGACCTACTCATCCTGCCCCGGTAAGCAGTGTCCATACCCCTGCTCACTTACTTTACTTATGAAGCAGCGTCTAAGACTCACTTCATCCACCATTTATTGAATTACCTTCCCCCAAATAAGCAGCATCCTTACCTCCATTTATTTACTTAACAAGCAGCCTTCAGCTGCTCACTTTCCTTTCCAAACCCTTGAAATGAACATCCAAACACCAGAGCGGGAACAGAAGAGGGCAAGCCTGTCCCCCTTTTCCACCCACCAACCTGACCAGGCTGTTCCCCCTCTTCCCTACCAAACTTCCAATCTAAATGCTCATTAAAAGGCATTAAGCCAAACATCATTCAGTGTACGGCATCCTCTCCAAATAAACTGGATCCATCTTATCACCTCCCAAAATCCTCTCACATAAATAGCCAACATAGCCAATTGCCTGAACAGCTGAAATTAAACCCTGATCCCTCTACAATGCTAAAGTAACAAACCATAGTCTAACATAACCTCTGTATACTGGGTAAACTCTCTATACTTAACCACCAATAGTAGCTTCACACTGATTCCCATGTCATTACCTGCCAAATGTACCACCAAACACTAACTCCACTCCAGATAAAACCCACAAGCACAATGTACCACCAAAACTCTAAAAAGCCCCATATACTCTGAAACAAAGTCAATGACATGCCATCATGCCTAACTACAGCCCCTTTCTCTCCACAATAAATATCCTACTGTCCAAAATGAGATTTCCTTTTATAATGGATCGCTTACCTAGTAATCCTGCCATCATACCCACTTATCCATTATAAGGCAAGAAAGCATTTGGTAAGCAGACCCCCCCCCCCCGTTAATGACAATATTACATCCCTGAAGGAATAACCACACAACCTGTAGGTCATTGACCCTCCATATGCCAATGCCAATGCTTGCAACTAGATACCTTGACAATAAGCAAGGTCTTCCAGTCTTCACACTATCAAACCAATCCTTCTAACGTTGGAACCATCGTCCCAAAAGTTAATAAATTAACATAACCCTGTCACCCATGAAAATGTAAAAATTACAGCTAAATCCTCCTTGATCAACTGAAGTGTCCAACCCTGTTTACAAGCCTGAACCAAATAACTCAACAACCTGTCCTGCCAGTCTCCTACCCCCTGGTGGCTGCAACGCAATTTGACCAAGCTAACACCCCTACCATATGCTTGACTTATAAAAGCTGCCCCAGAATCCTGCAACAAGCGTCTAATCCTGCTAACCCATACTGGCAACCAGCAAACCATACCATTGTCATATCAACCAAGTTAAATGGGCCCTATTTCTTACAACTTCCATAACTAAAACTATGACGCCTGCTAAATTGAACCCAACACCAAAGTCTCACATCCCTTAGATTGCCCCTTTAAAGCTTTCCTTTCAATGTGTCACCTTACATCCAATAATGAATCAACCCTAAACATCTGCTAGGAGACCCAAACCAAGCCTTGCTTAATCCTCATCTCTTCAGCCTAGCCACTGGAACCCCAGTTCCTACGTATCCCCAAGCCTCGTGTACCTGCAATGCCCATCAAAACCCCACCTACTCTTAGAAGACGCACGTTACTTACAAACTTCCTATCAGTGTGAGGGAACAAATATCAACCCAACTAAATAAGCCTACACATCCCCATCCCTCCTCCACCCTACCTCCCTAATCACTTCTTCCTATGGTAAGAGACAGAGTTCTATATATTATACCCCCACACTCCAAGATTCAGTAGAAAATCCCCCAAAAAAAAACATTTATTATCCATGGAAGAAAACAGCCCACACAATTAACCAACATGCCTCCCCGTCTGTCACTTATACTGTTGAATACCTACCCACACATTTCAAACAAATGTGTGAAACCTACACGCCACCCACAAACATATGACAGTTCCTCCCCCTTTAACTTAGCAATATCGACAAGACCAAGGCCATATCCAAATGCAACTAAACCACCATGAGCTACCTAAAATCTAACAACTAAGTAAACTTAACACACAGAGGTCCCCTCACATGTAGACAGTAACCCAATGACACCTCAAACTTTACCTATTGTTCAAAATTACTAATACCATCAGAATAACCCCATCCACATTAATGAGTTCACATGTCCTTGTACTTCCCTGTTCCAAACCCTTCTTCCCAGTAAAAGCCAAAGGTCTGGAGTTGGCACCCTTGTTAAAGGGGGGACTCTACCTACTATACCCCCCCACACACACATTACCAAAGGTACAAGTTTTTAATAAGCAGCGTGCAGGTAGTAGAAGCACTTGCTCCCTGAAAAGTCACCATCCTCATTTGACTATTCCTACTCACAAAAGATGACACCACAAATTCCCTTCATAGGTTTTGCTTATCATCTCACCTTTACACATACCAGTACTGAGACCCCCATGACCCCCAATGAAAGATGGTAAAAACACACAAAAAAACCCAGAGAAAATTCTCCCACCCACAATTATGATGACTAACTTGATGTAGCATTAACCAATTAATATGCCTTCAGGTAAACAACCGATGTGACTATGCACACGTCCTTTACGACCTCATTGCCCATCACTCCAGCTACTGGCACAATGTCATCTGTGAGCTCATCTGTCATGGATTTGTAAAAGAAAATAAATTGTAAATTCACTGCCACACACCAAACGTCTTAACCTAAATGCTATCAAGGGGACCCACCACCATTCCCCCTCATCAACATTTTCCATTGTAATTATGACTTAGGCCTCCCCTTCTACTCTTTCTCCCCCCCCCTTTTTTATAGCCTGCTTAAGCTTCCCAGTTGAAGCTGTTAATAAGCCATGATATGCCATTAGTATGCTTACCACATTCTGCCCATGTGTTCCCCCTTTAACTTGCAAGCAATGACATGAGAAAAAAAAACCTCTAAACACACATACCTCTCAACCTCTTCACCCAGGTAATGTGGACAAAGCTCATACTTCTCAACCTCTTAGAGAAATAAGTGCTCACAAGCCATAATTAAAAGAGGGGCCGAGGTATCCTCTGAATGGTATGAAGTGAAAAACTGAAATGTCTGTCATTATTTTCTAATTCCAGTCTTTAATGATTCTGCCACTAGTAGCCAAAGCCACACTTCTATGAAACCAAACCCAAATATGATGCAAACTCTGCACATTCTATGAAAATCTGTCCAAGTTGGAAAGTAAGACAAAGCCTACCACAATGGGAGACGAAGAACCAATATAAGCTTGTGATGGATAATGGGTATATAAATTGCAGCAACCTGCTAATGTAGGTCAATATCAAGGGAGGAATGATATTAACACCTGAATGTAAAGTAATATAGTAGGAAACGTAACAAATTACAAGAAATTCAAGCTAACCCCAATGTGCCGTTATCTACATTGTTAAGATATGCACACATAGCAAAGTACTGACCTTCCTGGAATCTGAGCAACAGACTAAAACATGAAGTAAAGTCTGAACAGTCTGCAGAAATCTACACTGGTGAAAGGTATGGTGAAGTATACTAGTTTTGTATTAGCAAGTACCTCACTGGATGTGTTGTAGCAAGTACCACACAACCATGCTCTCCCATGTAGTTAAACTCCTACTCACCCTGCCCCCCCCAATATCTTTGACTCCTTTCCTGTCAGATATCTACACACTTTTATAATTAAATCTGAAGTAACATAACATTAACCACAACATTGTTATCAACCACTCATTATTGTGACCACATATCTAACTTCTTTACAAACTACAGTAGAGCTCTGTATCTTCGGGCATGCTACATCAATAATATGGAAACCTTAATGCGTGCCATATGGTGAAATCAGTGGCTTGAATTGGTCTGCCTGCCCTACAGCAGCCACGGCCATTAGCCATAAATAAAAAAAAAGTGCCATATTGGTATCAAAGTGCTGAAATGATGGCACTGTGTTTCCAAAGCCAAGCCAAATGACCTTCTTTCTCACAAAATCTGGTCCCAATCCTGTAGTCTTGGTAGCAGAAATAGTATATGTAATGTATTCAGGTGTACTAATTCTGATTTTAAACATTTAACTGTACATCTATACCCTGTGATCTGCCTGCTCTGCAGATCAAGAAAAGACTTCCTGCTGAAGTTCACCAACCCATGCACAAAACTCCTCCATCAAGAAAACAAGTTTGAAACCCAAATGTCTGTCTCCATCTCCCATCGCATTCGATACGTGTCCAAAACCCCCAGCAAAGCACCCTCTTTTGAAAAATGAACCAAAACCTAGGAAAAGAAAAGAATCACACACATCTGACCTTCCAGAAAAGCCTGCACCATTCCCTCTCACCGTGCTCATCCAGATCACCACCAGCTGTCACTTGCCAAACTCGCTTGTCCCATCTAAACTTGTATCCCACCAAAGAACCATACAATTACCTTGCCAACAAGGCACATCACTCTGAAAACCCTAATGAGTAGTTCATTACCTTGCCAGCTAACCAGCAATTTTGGATATTTAAACACCATTAGAAAGGAGTAATTTTAATGTATAGCAAGTCATGGAGACATACCTGAATGGACCATACAAAGTACCTTTGACATTCTAACAAAACGTACCCATTTTTTTGTTTTGTTTTTTTTTTGAGGAGAAGAGCCCTTTTCTGATGTGAAGTCTGGCAGTGCTAATGACTAATCGTCAACCCTTCCACTGAAAGCAATGAAAGCCTAATCCCAAGCCCACGAATGACATATCGCTATACAAGAAAATACATTCATTCCTTCAAAGTCCCTTTGACTAACCGGTGACCCCGACAACCAGCCCATGACCATACTCCATTGCACTCCCACCCAAACTGCTTGATATGCATCTTAACTCCCAGCTGCACCATGTGTTATGTTTTTTATTTATTTATTTTTTTATTCTATATCAGATGACCCACAACAGATCCCTATTTTCCTGCATTGGATGGCCAAATGGCTCGCTCTATTCTTCACTTACCAGCCAATTCCTTTAACAGCCAAATTCCTTCCCAGGGACAAGAATGACAGCAAGTAAACCTTATTGCCCCAACAAACATGCAGTCCCGCTCCACATGCATATGGGATGACCAGATGTGATTCACCAGTACTTTACTGCTGCCTGAAAACATCTTAATCATCACTCAGAGACTGTGTGGCCAGCTACCATCACCACTAATGAACTGAGGTGAAAATCATGCAAGGCTGCATGATATCACCACTAACAAGCTGAGGAGAACCACCCTAAAATGACCACTTTATATATTAACTCCAGGAGTTGTTACCTCCGCTTACTCCCACCAGTGACTGCACCTTGAGGGAAGCCCTCTCAACTCCCTATCTAATCCAGAATGAAACTGCCTATATCAACCCGGGCAGGAAACTGTGCCATTAAAACTTAACTGACCACAACCTTACACCTAACTGCGGGAGCTGCAACTGCGAGACCCTACCACCAATGGTCAAACCGTGAGGGGAGCCAGCCCCCCCATGCTAATGTAATACTAAGTAAACTTAAACAGGAACCAGCCAACCAGGACAATCCTCACATGCACCGAGTCAGCCTATGTCTCCTACCAATCTAATCTGCACCAAGCCTGAAACCCCTAACCCCACCATTTACCAGGGAAGTGAGAGAGAGAGAGAGAAAAACACTTATTATACAACCATTACCTACTTCATCTGTACCTACTACATTGACCAAAAGCCTACCTGTCCACCAAGGTACCTACTGGTCATCATGGACGTAAACCTGCCATGCCAAAATTTGATTACATACCCAGCTACACTTGTCTAAACCCTTTAAGCCCCTCTCCCTTACCTCATTTCCTCCCAAACATTCCTCTTCCCATTTAACCCTTTCCATTCCCAAACCCTCTAACTCCCACTAGTATATTTCTCTAACCCACTTCTGAAGATATCCCTTGACAAATTGGTTTGTTGCCAAACCTCATTTGTTAGGCTATGTAATCAATCATTTTGCAAATATGTCTTAATATTTATCCTAAACTAAATACAATAGTATGGCATTACATTTTCATAATCATATTCCCAAATTTTATTCATTACCGCTCAACAGAAATCTAGATTAAACCTTTCCATAAAAATTTAGATCAAACCTGTAGATTTATCACTCACCAGGAAAACAAACTGCCACTGGACTTGTCTTTAAGCATAACATGCATATCATTAAAGAAGTTCAACCTGTCCTTGTTCTAACAGTATGCAATGAATAAATCTAAAGCAATTTGCACTCATTCATAGGCCGTTACTAGGCATCAGGTCCAGGAAACCATTGAGAAGTCCAACCTAATTTCCCAATTGACCCAAATTACTGTCTCACTAAATGACTTGCTCATGGTCACACAGTAGGCAAGTGAAACTGAGGGAATCAAACCATGTACCACAGGAAACAGCTTGATAATAGCTTGTAATCTTAATCCTATGCATTAAGTGCCAGACATTATTCACATTATAGTTTTTCAAAAATATAATTTATATCAAATTACCTCTTAATTGCAAATGTATATGAATGGAAATGTTGATCCCATCAATATCCTGGTTAGATAAATCAGTATTCTCAGCTAAAATAAAAAAAATAGCCATGAGATAATTCATAGGTCAAAACTTCTAATGAATAATAATTTGCTGATTTTTAATCCTTGAGTAAGGATTGCTACAACTTCTAAGCCAAATCTGTAATTTACAGATGTATATGACTTTAACATCCACTACCATGAAAATTCATGTAACCATTCTGCTGCAGCTCTTCCTTTAATTCATCTCTGCCACATTAAAGTACTAACTCAACAGGTTGTAAAGCTGTATTTACTATTTATAAAAATGATAATTTATAAAGCTGTATTTGCTATTTACAAGAAATAATCATAATATTATTAGCTAACAAAAGATTGGGGATAACTTTTTAATTAATTTTTGGTGATTTCAAAAATTTAGAAATCATATTTTAGGAGGATTCATGAACAATGTGTTCCATGAAGTTCAGCTGGTACACATTAGAATGGTACCCCAAAGCCCTTAACAGTTCATAAAGTGATGAATAACGGAGTAAGACCCTGTATGCAGTCTTACTCCATTGTGTAGCCATAACACTCCTTGCATAGGTTCATAGGCTCATATATTAGTACTAGGCTAACTGACCTTGTGAGCCATTTTAAGCCTAGCCAATTATCCCTTGTGAGACTCAAACCCTGTACCTTGTGTTTGTAAGGCAAACACCTTAACCATTAGGCCACCCTCCCAACCCATGGGGCATGGGGCACACATGCAAATAACTATCCCCCCACAAGATCATATGCCTTTTAGAAGCACTACACCAGCTGTGTGCACACAGATCACATACATAAATGGGATGATCAGCAATTTCAATTCAGAAGAAGGAAAACTGCTTTACATGACAGCAGCCGAGTTTGCCATGGTGCAGGTAAACCGGCTGTCACAACTACACCTGTCCTTTCCTCCACACAGTAAGACAGCCAAGCTCCCACTAATCAGAGATGTCACAGGACTAGACCCTTTTATTGACCCTAGCTCTGCCAACATGTCTAATGATGGGAAGAGTTTTATTAACTGCTGTCTGGCATGATGTCAGAGCACAGCAGGGAACATGTTACTTAGTTGACATGTCATATTCCCTGACATATCATGGGTCTGATATCATACATATCATACCTTACTAAGTAGCACTAACATGCTAAACAAAAATTCAACCACTAGCACCAATGTGTACTATGTATTCTTGTCTGTTATTTATAGAAACTGCCTTTCTTTAGTAGACAGTCTCATGTCTATGAATTAAAACAATAACATAGTGAACTAAATATATGCACACCATGATTATAAATAGTCCAATTCATCTTCACCTGTTTCATCATAGAAGATATCCTGAATACCCCAGTCATTAGAAGTAATTCAATTCCATACATTCAGAATTTGCTGTATAGAGACTCTTTATATAATTGTCATAATTTATATCCTGAATACCCCAGTCATTAGAAACAATTCAATTCCATACATTCAGAATTTGATGTATAGAGATTGTTTATATAATTGTCTTAATTCATAAATAAGATATGATATTTATGCAGAGACATACTTATAGGAATGAAACCCATATTTTCACTTTAATTTGTAAGTTTTATCACCATTCCTTTCAAACTCATTAACTCATTTAGAAACTGTTATTTTCAATTACAATAGGGAAGAAACATTTTAGCAGACAAAACGTATCCTGCTTATTACTGACTAAAGCACAAATATCATTAACATGACAATTTTCATTCTAAGCAGAATACAGTTCCTGATGCTTCCTGCACACTTAAGTAACACATTTTTATCTTATCACATTTCAAACATTTAGGAGCATATTTTGATTTATGAAGCCAATTTCTCATTCTGTATATTTTCTGAAACAAAATATAAATGTATAATCTTGGTTTTTATCTCAAAAAAATTTCAACACTGACTAGGGAAACAAAGTGCCATAATATTTAACCCAGTATTCAGGACATGAAAATGAATATATTTAGTCTGATATTTTTTTGTCTTTATCAAAACCACATTAAGGTAGTAAAGCTTTGTTGAGTTTGGTTGGTGATTTTTTCCACAAAGAGAGACATTTATTTTAATTGTGTGATATAGTCAGTTTTTTGAAAATTAATACAGTATCACAATTCTTGATTACTATCATTGCAGCACATGGTTTGTATGATCAATTAGGTTTTTAACAAATTCTGATTCTCTAAACAGTTCATCAAACAGGGAATCACCAAATGTTATTTTACATGGTGTAATGCAACCCAAAACCCCATGAAGGGAAAACTTTGCCTCTACAGTGCCTTAGCAAACATAACAAACTCAGATGGTAAAACCTCAGGGTATATTATGAAGGTTTTGCCAATTGTCCATTTGATAAGGTTATACTGAGAAGTGGCTCACACAAACGAATGAATATGTTTTCATAACTATTTTGTTTCAATTTTCTATGTTTTCAGTACAAGTTCAAAGTCTTGTAAGGCCTTCAAAGAACTTGCCACCATAATAAACCAGATCAAAATCTCTACGACCAACCCAAAAATCAAGTCTGTTTTTAAATGAAATAATTGAACCAGACTTTCTAATTTTAAGTGAAATCTTATTCCATGAAATAGAAGACCTCCCATAATGGGTTATACCACCCAGAAGTCTTAAAAAACACCTTTATTGAATTATCACTTGTGACATACCACCTAGAACTCTTACCAATTTTTGTATCAATCAACTTTTTTTCCTTTGTAGTATCAAGTGAATGATTCATTCTATTGACTCCAATTATGTCACAAAGATTAGTATCCCTAAAACATGTATAAACAAATATCAAGTCAAGTCTGACTAATCTATATTTTACAGTATATAATGATAAACACATTAATCTACTCATAACCGAGGCCCCTCATTTACAAATCCTCTGAGAAGAATGCCTTTGAATTCTTGTAAATCTTTTTTAATTGTAAGTTATTATTAAACATATAAATACACAGTAGTCAGTTACAGACAATAAAACCAACATATGACAAACAAAAGGCCTAAAAAGTATTACGTATTTCACAATAACACTGTCTTCTAATATTCATCAAGTGTGTCTCTAAACATAAAACATTATCAATCTTAACCCCCCAAATATTTAGTAATTTCCACCTCTTTAACACTCAGATTATCAAAAGCATAAGAAAACAAAAGATTGTATGTCCCAAAATGCATTACACAGGTTTTATTTATATTAAACTTTATATCATTATATATTTTATTCTAAGTTCTTTGATACAATAGAAATGTAGACAAGCTCCATTCGACAATATAAAAATAATCCAAGCAGAAATCGCACAAACTAACAAATATGATTAACATTATGAAACAATACAATAACTGCCTATTTATTTCCTACTCTCTAACAATGTCAACTCATCTGAAACATTTGCTTGGTAGTAATCCATTTACTATAGGAAGTGTGACACTTATTATTAGCAAGACTAATCAACTATTGTTGTTTCGATCTATAAAACATCACAATTTAAAATCAGAGGTCAAACATATAATAATATGTTTCCTTTTCTAACAAGACACAGATCAACTATGATTGTTTCAATCTATAAAACATCATAATTTAAAATCAATGGTCATATCAATAATGCAATTTATTCTTCTAATGTATGCTGTTTCGACTCATAACTTTTTTCTTTCCTTATCTTCGGCACTGAACAAAGAGTAGCATCAATTATATTTAGAGACATTTCTTCTCTAAGACAGAAAAGTAGTTCAGCCATTCTTCTGTTATATCCTATCACTGCCATTTCATAATTTGGTCCAAATAGGATAGCATAAAGGTTGTTCCTTATTTTTTATATATTGGGCACTTAACCACTGCATTAAAGATGTCTTCCATTTTTCCAATATAGCAGATACATATCTTGTTCACTTTATTTTTCCTCAATTTGTCCAGCCCTTGGTTTATGTGTTATATAATGAACTGGTGATACATATAAACATTCCCTGCTATATTGTATATAAATCATATGAATATACGCTATAATTATTATTTTTAATTACTTAATAATAGCCAGAAAATATGTACTAGCCAGTATCTGTTTTTGACCATTGCGCATCCAAAATATTCTTATTGTTTTCTTAATGTTGTGAATATAAATATTACTCAACATGCTATTCTTAAGTAAAAAGTTCTTCAACTGTATTTAACCATATGATTGCATGATTTTTTTCTATCTTAATTAATACTGGCTGTTTCCTAATACATGCTTTCTACCACATTATTTTCTACCAGTTATTGTCTATGGGGCTATAATGTGTGCATCAGTAAAGGCGAAATTCATGACTTTAAGCTAATGTATTCCCTTAAGTACATGGAGGTAAAAGATGGAGGAGGCCTCAATATTTTGATGGTGTTCTATATACAAGTGAAAAATAGTTCCCAGTCTCTCATATATCCTATAACTTATTAAATGATAAATCTTCCCTTTGTGTACCTTAAGAAGAGATTATTATATTTCTGATATAGATTTCAGTGTCAATATTCTGAAAGCATTATTCCTAAATACAGGTTGGACTCAACCTTTTCAATTTCCTATCTATTTATTTTATTTTGTATTTCTTTTATATTTATCAGCTTATGCTATAATTTGTTAAGAATACAGAGACAAATAGCAAGCAAGATATTTCATCAGCAAAGAACAAAAGAACACTGGTCCAACTGACAAGTTAAGCACTTTCATTCATACTGTAAGAAAATTCTTCAGTACCAACAGTTACATCATCTTCCTGTGATTTAAAAAGACTTCCTTTTACATAACAGATGACATCACGATTCATACATAATAAATCAGTCATTTGAACAATACCAGTAAAGTTATAGAACTATTTTAAGTCCATATATTTAAAACTACTTGAAGTACTTGCTTTAATGAATATAAATATGAAATATAAATACACTTACAAAAATAAATGTAAAAATATTTACATTTTTTTCTAAGATCAAGTTATGTTATTAATTTAAGACATACATATAACATTACAAATAGTCAAATTAATATGAGTATATTAAATATACATGAAAGTACTTAAAAATATTTCACCCAATGTGTTTGAAATGCTTGCATGTTTAAAATATGTTTAAATAAGGTGCAACTATCTTTAAAAAAAAAAGGTTGTATAACTATGTATACAGACATGTTAATGCTAGCTATTATAATTTTACTCCTCTAAGGCTTAAAACACTATTAATGCTAATTTTGTCATTTAACTCTTGGGGTTAGGAAGCATCAAGCAATAATTGCCAATATAATTTTCAGTACTCCAACCTAGCTTCCAGTGGTGCCGTCATATTAAAGGCAGACATTTTTCAAGAATAAAAAAATAGAAACATTTTTGAAATTCTGCATTCCTTAGAATATCTAGTCAAGGCATTACTAGCATTGTCATCCATGGATGAAACTTATAACCTAATTTTACACTAATGTACCCCAAGGAAAGGAGATTCCATCTTTGTAGCAGCCATATTTGACAACTGGGCATTTTCATAAAGTGTAGCAAAATGACAGACAAATAACTGTGTGACTCCCAAACATAGTTATTTGTGGTTGAATTTCTATGCCTCTGAGTAAATCAAGAATGGCTATTTAGAAAAGTTGTTAAATTAAATAACTTGAGTCTTGGATCATAGAAGAGCCAAAAAATATTATACTTACTTTTTCAATAGTATATGAAATAACACTGTTAACTAAAGGCACTCCCTGAGTTTGAAAAGAATTATGAAGATTGCATAAGTATAATCACAACACTTACATTGTGGAGATGTTTGTTTCCCATTATTTAAGTCATGTACTCCTCAACATAGAGGAGTGAAGCTGTGAATGTGATGCAGACACTCCAGATTAACAGTCAGTATGAGGGACAGAGGCACAAGTGAGGGAAAATGAAAGCAAATCATCATTTCCAGTTCATCTATCCTAGAGGAAAACAGACTGTCCAATTTACTGCAGTACTGACAATTTTCCGAGGAGAAGATAATGGCATGCCGAATGATGGGTCAGAGATGTGCAATTGGTTCTACAATGTTGTGCACATAGTAGCCTTGAGCAGTATATGTGTGGAAGTGTGCATTTGCAGAGCAGATGGCATAATGGTTAAGGTCTTCACCTCCCATGCACAAGTACAAGGTTAGATCCTGACCTTCAGTCAATTCCTGTTTGGAGTTTGCATGTTCACCCTGTATCTCTGTGGGGTTCCTCCCACCTCCAAAAAACATGATGAATGTTTTCATCTCAGACTCAGCAATGAATGGAGCTCTGGGCAGCAGCACAGACTCTACATGGTGCCCTATATGGAGAAGAGTTGTACAGACCAACAGTTTTGGGCATCTACTTGGGGGCACAGTACCCTCAAGACAGGAGAACATGGATCAGAGACTGTGTGCCGTGGCACTTGCTGATGTAAAATATGGCTCTAGGTGATTCAGTCATGTTGACTAATGTCACCAAAATGGGCATGGGTATTTACCAATGATAAGTGGATTGAGGACCCTGCCTACTCTGACCTACATCAGTGACTTATGCTGACAGCCGGAAGGGTGTATTTGCATCCTGTCGGCCACTGTGCCTGCCATAAAGCCCAGCAGCCCTGATTCAATCATCTACTGGCCGGCTGGTGTCTAGTTGCTCAGCCTGAGTTACCTGAGATAGCTATGTTGAGCAAAAGCTGGACATAAAACCAATTAACCTGCCAAACATGAACTGAGAATTGCTACACTTAATGTAGGTTCACTGACAGGATGCAACTTGGAAGTGGATAACATGATGATATGGAGGAGGCTGGACATCCTATGTATTCAAGAGACAAGATGGAAGTGCAGTGCAGCAAAGCCACTTGGCTTGGGATCCAGAGTTTACTACTCAGGAGGAAGACAGGCTAGAAATGGTTTGAGAATTGTAGTGGGAGAAAGCCTTCAGAAGGCAGTGAGGGATATCTTCAGAATTAGTGACAAACTCATAGCAATCATAATCCAGTGTAAATACAGGGCAATATTCATAATCTCAGCCTGTTTCCCACATCAGGGCTGTGATAGTGAGGAAAAAAGTGCATTCAGACAACAGTTGTAGGACCTACTAGATAAAGCAAGACAACATGAATTAGCGTTAATAATGGCTGACTTGAGTGTACATATTGTGACAGACAGAACAGGATATGAAGACTGCCTAGGTCCACATTGATGGGGTAGCAGGAATAAAGAGGGAGAAAACTTCTGTCTGGCAAATGGCTTGATAATAGCCAACACATGGTTCAGAAAGAGAGGCAGTCACAAGATCACATACAAGAGTGGCAACATGCAACTCAGGTAGACTTTCTCCTAATAAGAAAAGGGCACTGGGGCAGAATAAATGCTTGCAAAGTCATCTCCACTGAAACAGTCCATCCACAGAATAAACCACTGGTTGCCTCAAGTAGCTATAAGGAGTGGTCAAAGAAGGCTCTAAGGTCAACAGAGACCAGGCTGAAGACCTGGTGGAAGTTGACTGGAAAGAAAGTATAACAGTTCAAGTAATTACTAAGGGCACTATCACCCCAAGAAGAGGATGAAATAGGTGGAGTTGAAGAAGAATGACAGTGCCTCAAAACACCATGTCTGAGGACTACAGAACTGATATGTGGCTGAGCCAGATATAGAAATAAGGTGCATAATAAAAGTTGGTGGTGGAATGCAGAAGTCCAGGTAGTCATCAAAAGAAAGAAGTGGAGGAAAAAGTGGGAGACAGAAAAGACTGACCAGGCCAGGAAGGAATACTGTGTGGCTAACAAAGAAGCTAAGAAAGGAGTTGCAATAGAAAAGAAAAGGGCATTGGAAGCACTCTACCAGCTTCTGGAAAGTTACTCAGTAGGTGCCACAAAGAAACTATATCAGGTTGCAAGGCAAAAACTGAAAGATAAAGAAGATAGTTAAACACCCTTCATAAGGCATGCCAGCAACAACCTGCTTATCAGGCCACAGGACATCAAAGGCAGATGGAAGGGGTATTTCCAGCAGCATCTGAATGAAGAAAACTCCACAGAAGCTGTACTGCCCCAGAAACAGCCTACAATGAGAGAAGAAGAGGAGCCTGCCCTAGAAGAAGTACGAACAGCACTAAGGAAGATGAAGTCAGGGAAAGCAGCTCACTCAGAGGAGGTCACAGCAGATATGATAAAGATGCTGGATAAGATAGGGGAGAAATGGCTCATGAGGGTACTCATAGCAGTGTGGAGAGAAAGGCATATCCCAGATGACTGGAGATTAAGCATACTGATGCCAGTCTACAAGAACAAAGGGGACATCCACAACTGTGGGCAGTACAGAGGCATCAAACTTATGTTACATTGCATGAAAGTTATGGAGAGGGTGATTAATAAATGAATATGCAGAGTAGTAGAATGTAAGATGGGAGATGATCAGTTCGGATTCAGATCAGGATGCAGCACAACTGTCCCAATGTTTGCAGTGAGACAAATAGTTGAGGTGAAGCTAGAGATGAGGAAAGAGTCAAACTGGACATTCCAAGACTTGGAGAAATCATATGACAAGGTCCCAAGAAAGCTGATTTGGGCAGTACTGCAGTGGTTCAAAGTCCTAGAAACATTGGTAGAAGTAGTGCAGGCCATGCTTGGTCTCACAAAGGGGTTCACAGTGGGAATGGGTGTGCACCAGGGTTCAGCTCTGATCCCACTGCTGTTCATACTGGTGATAGACTACATTAGCAAACAGGTCAGAGGGACAGATCAACAAAGTTGCAAACAATGTGGCATTAGAGACAGACTCTGAGCAAGAACTTCAGCAAAGGAGAGGGAAATGGAATATAAAAATCTGAATGCACATGGCATAAAACTAAGCACAGATAAGACAGTGGCAATAGCAGCAAATTAGGAAAATCAGAAGAAGCAGATACTTGAGATAGAAGGGAAGATAGTGGAACAGGTTAATAGCTTTGAGTATCTGGGAGGGGTGGTTGAGGAGAAGAGAAGTCTGAATGAAGAGGTCAAAGCAAGAATCAGAGGGGCTCCAGGCAGCTGGCATAGAGTCTCAGGTGTAGTCTATGACAGAAAAATGTCAAAAAAACTGAAAAGTAAGGTGTATGTGACAATGGTGCAATCTGGGCAGTAAAGGCAGAGCAGATGAGAAAGCTATAGATGATGGAAATTAAGTGCCCGTGATGGCTGTTAGGATGCACACTTTGGGACAGATGAAGAAATGAGGACATAAGAGCAGAAGCCAAAGTAGCTGCAATAGCAGAAAAATCAAAAATAATGGATTACAATGGTTTGGACACATGCAGTAAAGCAGAAGACTATCTGGTGAAGAAGATTTGGGACATACAGGAAGAAGGTAAGAGGAAGAGAGGATGTTCAGCAAAGAGGTAGATGTAGAGGTAGGAAGAGGTACATTGTGTGACAGAAGATCTGTGACAGCCAGACATGAATGTCAAAGAAAGCAGGAATGTGTCATTGAATTGAGAGAGATGGTGAGAGTTAACACCATACCCTGACCCCGTGTAGAAAATGGAAAATGCGGGCTGATGATTATGATGATGTGCATATGCACTGGAAACGTACTGCGTGCCCTTGTGCAAGTGAGCTTCAGCTGCGGAGAGATTAAAACTTAATATAAATACCCATATAATATTGCACTAGAGATGACATAATATCAGGGGGGAATGCAAATCTGTGTAGGTTCCCAACCTGTGGATAATTAGTGCTAAGGTACTATGGGTGACCTCTCAGCAGAAGGACGGAAGGAAACAGGGCATAGGAACATACCTCTCAACCTCTACAGTCAAGAAGTCTAGGCAAAGTCAATAATAATGGATGATGAAGGCCCAGAATTAGGGACAAATTTCAAATATTGCTCTTATAAACTAAGGAAATTGTACACCTTACCATCATACAAAGATGCTTTAAGAACATGACTATCATTCCCTTACCCAGCAGGTTTGAGTGATCCTTACCATCATACAAAGATGCTTTAAGAACATGACTATCATTCCCTTACCCAGCAGGTTTGAGTGATCCTTACCATCATACAAAGATGCTTTAAGAACATGACTATCATTCCCTTACCCAGCAGGTTTGAGTGATCCTTACCATCATACAAAGATGCTTTAAGAACATGACTATCATTCCCTTACCCAGCAGGTTTGAGTGATCCTTACCATCATACAAAGATGCTTTAAGAACATGACTATCATTCCCTTACTCAACAAACCACACCCAGCAGGTACCATCATACAAAGATGCTTTAAGAACATGGCTATCATCCCCTTACCCAACAAACCACACCCAGCAGGTACCATCATACAAAGATGCTTTAAGAACATGGCTACCATTCCCTTACCCAGCAGGTTTGACTGATTATCGCCTAGTTGCTCTAACACTGACAGTAACAAAGTGGTTTGAGCAACTGATAAATAACCACATCTCAGCAAGCATACCTGCAACACTAGATACACTGCAGTTTGCCTGCAGGTCACACTGCTGTACAGCAGATGCCATCTCTTTAGCACTTCATGAAATCGTGACCCACTTGGAAAATAAGGACTGTTATATTAGGATGTTATTCACTGACTTCAGTTCCACCTTTAATACTGTCACCCCCCAGAACCTAGTGATGAAACTAATCCGACTGGGCATCAACACCCCCTTGTGCAATTGGATACTAGACTTTCTCACAGAAAGACCCCAAAAGATATGTGTGGGAAATAATAGCTCTAAAAGCATAACTCTGAGCATGGGTACACCCCAGGGCTGTGTCCTGAGTCCTCTACTATTCACCTTGCTTACACATGACTGTGTAGCCAGATATGAATCCAACAGAATTATCCAGTTAGCAGAAGAAAACACAGTCATCGTTCTTGTCAGGAATGGCATGGAAACAGCATATAGGAGTGAAGTGGAACATCTACTTGCCTGGTGTGATAGCAACAATCTGGCATTGAACGTCAGCAAGACCAAGGAACTGATTGTGGACTTTAGGAGGTCTCAGGGAGTACATCAACCTCTGGAAATCAAGGGAGTAGCAGTAGAAAGAATCAACAGCACTACGTTCCTGGGTATACACATATCAGAGGACCTGTCTTGGTTGGTGCACACCAACTACACTGTCAAAAAAGTGCAGCAATGTTTCCACTTTCTATGGAAACTGAGGAAAGAAAACCTGTCATAGTCCATCCTCCAAGCCTTGTATAGGTAAACCATTGGAAGCATACTGGCAAATAACATCATTGTATGGTATGGGAACTGTAATTCCTCAGATCACAAGGCTCTCCAGAGAGGAGTAACAGCAACAGAAAGAATCATTGGCTCTCCACTGGCATCCTTGGATGTCTTACATAAATCTCAATGTATTGGAAGAGCTAGAAAGATAATAAATGACCATACTCACCTGCTTGTGGTATGATCTCCCGCCTTTCCAAAGGTAGACGTTACCTTGGCATGCGTGCACTGTAAGACTTCCAGGCTCATTAGAAGCTTTTTCCCCTTATCCACCAGATTGCTGAACTCTAACAACAGCCAATGCCAGAAGCCATTCTGCTCTTTCAACCAATTAACTGAATATTCTCTTGACTAATCCAGTAAATGACATACTCTCATGTCCATTTATACTAAGATCACTACTACTAGTAACATACTTTAGTGCAATATCCAAATATTCATCTGTTCTGAAACCTGAATGTGCAATACTCTATGCAATATTTTTGCTTCACAGGTACCTGTTAATGTGAAAATTCAAGTCTGTGCAATATCTACTTGCACAATACCCTAAATGGCAGATTTTATGCATGTCCTAGTATTACTAAATATTAACTGTATGTATGTATGCTTCAAAAACTGGGAAGGAATCAACATAATTGTGTTTAGCTGCACTATGTGCAAATCTAAATGACAATAAAGTTTACTTTGACTTTGCTAAAACAGTAGGTTTTGCTTTAACATACATTTTCTGAAGGATATAACATATATAACAAAAATGTATGTGATAATGTGGTGACTTCAGTCCTCAGTAATTTGTCAGAAAACCGAAAATTTTATGAGGAACTGTCAAAAAATATACAGAAAAAAATCTGGATAGTTGAGAGGTATACAGGGGAACAAATGACCACCATGGCTGCAGTAGACTCCAAGATCCTTGTGCAATGCAGGAATGAAAAAACTCAAGACCCATAGGCGGGGGACTGATGATTGGCACTCATGGTGGAAAATATCAAGAAAAATACTCTATAAACACCAAGTGCAAATAAACCAAACCCAAAACATTTTCCAGAATTATACCAGCATAACTAACTACAGCAAATATTGTTAAACCTATAGTCACATTCCAAACAAAACAAACCTAGCAAGATGAAGTTACTGACTGGGACTTGTGAAGCCCTTACTCATGTAATAAGCTGCTCATCCCATACTTGTGTCAGAAATAAGGGTTGTTGTGAAGAATCCTGATTCAGAAACACCCTTCTGCCCAGGCCTCATGGTCTATGGAGATTTCTGCTCTCTGATTCAAGTAGTAAAGCAATGTACCTTAAGTAAATGCAGCAAGTGAAGGAATGTGATTCTCATACCAGATCATTTTTGGCATGGAATCTTTTGTAGTACACCAGAAAAAGTGGCATAAAGACCAGCTTCCAGACCCATGACTAGAGAAGTCAATATTTAGACTGACACCACACAGAGTATCAACGTTTCTAAATTTAAAACCGGCATGCAAACAGGTGTAGTTTTCCAAACATTTATTTAAAGATCTCAATAGCTAATGACCAGTATCACTGATGGACTCAGCTTACTCAGAATATCTCCAGTTTTCAAACACATACCATCAACAATATGTAGTCATACCAACCCCCATCTATCCTGTTGCTGCTGAGTGCTGCTGTAAGTGAAACATTCCTAAGTAACTGGTGCATATGGTGTCCCACTCAACCTGTCTAGTTTGGCATCGGACAGGATCATCTGAACCCATGCATCTACTGTTCTTCAGGCACAGAATTACTCTTTCAGCAAATAAGTAAAATTCACACCTCCTCCCTCCTTAACAAAGTCACTAGTCCTTCTTTCTTTCCAGTAATCAGTGTCTGTATTCTCCTACCCATCATCTCCAGTCATAAGTCCATGTTCCTATTTTCCACTGCCATTATCTATAATTAAAGAGATCAGTGCAGTCTCTTACTACTTCTCACAACCCTACAGCAAGTGGAGCTCTTTGCTTACTCTTTACATATCAGTGTTGTGACCAGAGTTCCTTCCTACCCCAAAGATGTCCACCACGAAAGATGTCAACCAGTTTAACATGTTTATCCTGTACATGTCAGACTCCTGCTAAACTGTGATTATCTGACTTAAATCCACACTATGTTAATATGATGCAAAATACTTTTGTTCATGAATTCTACATCATTAACATAGTATGGGGTGCCTTGTTCAATGTGCTGCCCCTGCTGCTGAACTACTCTACCCAGTCCAGGACCCCATCCTGCCACGCTCGTTTTAGGCCATCAGAATTGCTGGAATATGCTCTGTAACATCAAATGTTAGTATTTATTTCATACAGCAGATATGGCTAGAAGCTCAATTAAAAGCTTGTTTACATCTTTGAAGCCTATAATAATCATAGTTCAATAAGATTATTTATTGTTTTTGAAGCAATTTCTTCAGAAGTAGGATTTTAGCCAAAGTCTTTCTGTGGGGTGGTGTTTGGATATCATTAATTATTTTTGATACGTCAGTACTTTTTATTCTCCCACCTTAAGCCACATGTCTAACCAACTACATTTCCCTTTTGCTAAGCAAGCATTTCAGATGTAAGTTACTCCTACCCACTAGCAGTCAGCTAGCTGTTAGTTTTCAGTAAAATAAAAGTAAATAAAAATCTGCAAAAGCAACAGAGACGTCCAAAGCAGACATCCAAGCAACCTCCACATCCCATCACCAACCATGAAACTTCACATAATCAGTGTGCCACGCAATCACAGCCCTTAAGGCAAAATACCATACCCAACACACTAGTAATAGACAACTCTATAGTCAGGCACACTGAAGTCCCACTAATTAGGCTGGACAAGGAGAAGGTTACAGTTAGCTGCCTGTTGGGTGCCAGGATCTGCCACATAACACAAGCACTTAGGTCACTCCAGAACAAGTACAAATATGACTCTGTCATTGTCCATGTTGGTATGAATAACTTCAGATGTACCTCCCTGGACTACATGAAAAGAGACATGGAAGAGCTCTCTGATCATGTAGCCCAGGCCGGTATGACCCTGACCCTGAGTAGCATCCTGTCCTCACCAAGAATGATGCCACAGTATAAAGAAAAAAATGATCAATTTCAACAATTGGCTAAGTTTCTGGTGTCATTCAAAGGGGATCCAGTATCTGTCTGCCTGGGATGACATGCTCGACAAGCCACGTTGCTTCACAAGAGATGGCCTGCACCTGTCACCCTTAGGCTTTCGAATACCGGCCAAGGCTCTTGCCACCCCCATAGTGCCTTTCTTAGGCAAGGCTCAAAAGACAAACCCACCACCATAAATAGCAGAAGTAACAAAAAACTGAGGGTAACGCTACTCAACGCCAGAAGTCTAAACCTCAAAATGCATGCACTCGAGGCACTCCTCAGTATGGAGAACATTGACATCTGTGAAGTAACAGAAACCTGGTTTAAAGCTCCTGAGAGCTCCCCAGCACTACTAGGCTATAACTCATACCATACCTTTCGGCCACAGAACCAGGACTGAAACACAAAAGGCGGGGGTGTATCCATATTCATCAAGGATACCCACAACTCCAGGTTAGTGGTGCAGCACAATGCATCAGAGATCATCCATGTGCAACTAACAACAGATCCCCATTCTGCATTTCTGGTGACACTGGGAAATATGAAGGTCCTACCAAATACCCTAATACTGGGTGATTTCAATTACCCAAACATAAACTTGGAGAACTACTCAAGTAATAACTCCCTTGCCCAACGCTTCCAAGAATTTATAAACTCGAATGCCCTGGATCAACTGGTACACACCCCCACCAGAGGGAACAACATATTGGACCTGGTCATCACCAACATGGGCGACCGGTGTTCCACACCGGAGGTCAAACCCTTGCTGGTTAGATCAGACCATAGACTAATCACTCTGGATATCCACATTCCGCCCCCACCCGCAATCAAGGAAGCCACCATGAAAACCTTTTCAAAAGCAAACCACATGCTGAAACCTTTACAAAGGCACTCTATGAGCATCTGCAGCAATGTATGGATCGTGCTATCCCAAGTAAAACCAAGACTCACTCCTCCAAGAAAAGAAAACCAGTCTGGTGGACCCCTGCCATAAACAAGCTATACAACAGAAGGAGGAAACTACTACAGAAAAGAGTAAAATCCCAAGAAGGAAAGACATCCCTGATCAGTATCAGCAAGAAACTACGATCCCTCATTAAATCATCCAAGGCTAGTTTCAAAAGAAAAATTGCCAGTGACTCCAAAGATAACCACAAAGCGTTCTTTAGCTATGTGAAAAACCTAAGTGAAACTGTCAGATCTGCTCTGAGTTAGTGCAGAATGGTACAAAATACAATGAACCGACTGATATTGCCAACATTCTGGCAGATAGGTTTAGTGCAAACTTCAGCCCCCTCTCAACCCCCTAAAGGGCCCATAACCATACCAGAAGAATGTAGGGCTCCATCAATCACTGACAGACAGGTTAAAACAGCCCTATCCAAAGCCAAAAACACAGCTTCAATGGGACTGGATGATGTCCCAGGCTGTGTCTTACAAGAGCTCCAAAATGAACTAACCCCTCACCTGAACACACTGTTCAAATTCAGCCTCTCTACAGGCTACATACCAACAGAGTGGCGCACAGCAACTGTTATCCCACTCTACAAAGGTGGAGCCACAACGGATCCCAGGAACTATCGCCCTATAAGCCTGACTAACCTGGTCTGCAAGGCTATGGAGCGCATCATCATGGAACTCATTAACAGAGACATTGGGAACCCCCAAACCTTGGACCCTACCCAGTTTGGCTTTGTTAAGGGCAGATCATGCCTCCTAAACCTGGTGGACTTCTTTGAGACAGTTACCAAGGCATTAGACAAGGGAATGGAGGTCCACACAGCCTACCTAGACCATGCAAAGGCTTTTGACACCATTCCCCATTCTAGTATTATAGACAAGCTCACCAGCCTGAACATAAACCCCTATGTCATGAGATGGGTTGCCAACTGGCTCATAGATAGAACCCACATGGTGAGAGTTGCAGGCTCTATGTCTGACTCTAAACCGGTTACAAGTGGCGTCCTCCAGGGCTCAGTCCTAGGACCCCTCCTGTTTGGTATATACTTCTCAGAGGTACAGGCAAGCAAAGGAGGACTATGGCTGACCAAGTTCGCAGACAACTGCAAACTAGGGGCCATAATTGATTCTGCGGCTGATACAGACACCCTCCAGAAGGGTCTCACTGAGATGGATACCTGCTGTCAAAATCATGGCCTCAAGCTAAATGCCAAAAACTGCATAGCCATCCTCTTTGGAAAAAATAAAGTACCCGCAAACTACCACATAGGTGATATCCCCTTAAATACAGAAAATGGAATAAGGGATCTGAGGACCCAAGTAGATAGTAATCTCTCCTTTTATAATAATATTGCCAAGGTGGTTAGAAAATCCTTCTATGTGGCCCACCTAATCACAAAAGGGTTCACATCTAGAACAAAAGATTTTATTGTGCCTCTCTACTCATCACTCATTAGACCCATCATAGAATACAATGCCCCATTTGGGATGTACCTTACAAGACACCTGCAACAGCTGGAAAGACCACAAAAGTACCTCACCAAGAGGATTACTGGCCTCAAACAGATGCCCTATGCAGCCCGACTCAAGAAACTCCAGCTGTACTCGGTTGCATACCGCTTACTCAGAGGTGATCTCTGCCTGACATACAAGGCCATGTCCAACCCAGAATTGATGGACATGCTCCACCTAAAAAAAAAACAAATCCCGGAGAGCCACATGCTCTAGAGATATAAACCTCACCACAACGATAAATAGGACATGCTGGAGGGATAGATTCCTGTCCCAGAGACTCCCCATGCTTTGGAACAGGATTCCAATATACATCAGGCAGAGCCCCTCACTAACACTCTTCAAGAGGAACCTTGACGGGTGGATGGGAAACAGAAAATTTACCCCAGGAATATCTGTAGTGGCTCTGCTGGACAGTGGCGCAGGGAACTAATGGCTCTGCTTGACAGAGGCACAGGGAACTAATCTAAGGGGGTGGCGAAAGCCAACACATTCTGGCTAGGCTTATAAATGCCCTTGGGCAGATAGCCTAGTACTTACCTATCAACCTATGTCAAATGAAAAAACAGTACATTAGAAAACTTGGATTCTGCATTCTGTCCTTAAACATTAAATTTGACACATCAAACAATGGCCCCGGTTTAGGAATTATTAATTGAACAGACCCTTTGTATTAATATGATGTTGATATTAAACCAGAACCTAATCTTCCCCAGATTTTTCCATCGTAAGACATGTTGATCTCTATATCTCTCAGATCACTGACTCATGGTCTTCTACTTGCTTATTTTAATCTCAGAAGCTTCTGCAAAAATAATGTCTCTTTTTAAGATATGGAAAAAAGCATACAGTCCTGGTGTTGATTTTAGTCATGGTTTCACAGCATATATCTCAGCAGTCCAGAATTTTGCAGAATGTCTAGATTGTAGCCTATTTTTGGTCTGTCCCTCATAAAATGTGTGATTTTCTGGCAAATTACTGGGGACTGAAGTCACTAAACAATGACAGACATTTGGGTTTCAGACTTCATACCCTTCTGAAAATGTATGCTAATATAAGACCTGTGATTCTATCAGCTTTCCAAGATTGTAAGAGCAATGTTTAAAAATCCGTCTCTGATATTGGACCTAAATAGCATAAATGCTTTGGACTGAAAGCACTAGAAACCTACAGACTACCCCCATGGCTCACTCTGAATTTTTAAACCTGAAATGCACCTCCAGAATTGCTGTTAAGGTGGCTAAGGCTGAATCTGTATATTACAAGCTAAAGTTACTTCTTAGCCATCCTAATAAATTTGGCATGACACCAAAGTTTATAACAAGATAATGTAAAACTCTTTCCTCTAACTTTAATTTTCCAAATGTTCCTAACCATAGTGATATTGACACTGGTAATTCTCAGCCTCCTTCAGACTCTGTACTAATAATACCTATTTTATTGCTACTGGATACAGCTTAACACAGACCAAAACAGTATTTTTGATCCTTAGGATATCTCCTAGGTTTCATTTAAAGGTTATTTTTGTCAGATATGTTGGCTCTGTGTTTCTTAATATGAAGCACAACTGATGAACTCACTTCACCCCACTTTCCTCAAAATGGCATCCCCATACATTGCCAAGCCACTTAATCATGTGGTAGACTATTTTTTTTCTTGCAAGACACTATTGTTTTTGCTGGTAATCAGGTCACAAGTATGCCGTTGTCTTAGGTTTCTGCTCATGAGACTACTGAAGACTGACCAGTTTCTTACTCTTCCCACCATTTGCAAAGTAGTTTGAAAAGTGATATGGTATGTTGTATGGTGAGTTTATCAAATCTCCTAGACTTTCTCCCTCTGTTATCCACAATTTTTTTATGTTGGTTTAATAGTGCTTCTAATTATACAGGCAAATGTTAGACAATAGGCATGAAACCTAGAAAAGCAGGCATAAAAAAGTGACAAGGATAAAATGTTCACCCTTATTACTGTATTGTTACACATAGAGTTTATGTTATACTAACTGTTGACCAGATCAGCCAGCTCTGATCTATTAACTCCTATAGCTTAGAATTAATAGTAGACCTCAGAAGTTGTTGTACCTATTTCTAAGGACAGATAGGGCTCCATGCTAGTTTGATGTAATAGACATGATGGCTAAATATGCAATGCTATACTGTTGTGTACATTTGTTACACTTGTATCTTGTGCTATCAGACTGTAAAAGTTAGTTTGCTAAATAGAACTCCTGCATACACAAGGACCTCTGAACTCACTTCTCGGTAGTGGGAATAAGTTTCTGCAAAAGGTATTTCAGAGAACTGTCCTGCTAACAAATACTGTGTTTTCCTAATAATATTTTTCAGTTTAAACTAAATTCTTTAAACATAGTAATATGTTTTCAGTAACAGTGTCTATCATCTGAGATATACAAACTTCTTTTATCCCTTTCTTAGGTTCACATGTTCATAGGTGTATACTAGGCTAACAAACATTAGGGCCCTTAAAAGCCTAGCCATGCAACCCAAATGAGATCCACAAATTTGATTTATATAGGTGGTGATTTTCTGACTGCCTCTGTCCATCAGAGACATGGGAGCTAGACCAAGGGTGGATTTCTGATTACCCATCCATTGGTTCAAGTTGCACTTAGAAAGGGACAGGGAGGAGCTCTGTTTCACATGGATGAGGAGCCTGTTCAAGAGAAAGGGATTTCTCTGAGAAACATATCTATGTCTCTAACATGTCATACATGTCCAACATGTCTTATTTATGTTGCAAGCAAAGTTTAGGTCTAGTAGTTCTGATGTTGTTTGTTTTGCAGATGTGCAAAAGGTTCATCAAACAGGGTCCAGGGATGCCCCATATGCCATGCAAAGATCACATCTCAGAAGTCTGCATGACACATTGAAGTGGCAGGGCTTTGAGATGATCAGTGTAGGACATTGTGTTTACTCCTTGTATTCTTTTTGTAAGGAACCTTTGTGATGTTCCAGTTGCTGCATGTGTCTGGTCAGGTAGATACCGAAGGTGGCATTATACTCTATGATGGGTCTAATGAGGGTCTAGTACAGTGGTATGATGACCTCTCTGGACCTTGATGCCATGCCCTTGCTTATAAGCTGAGCAACATAGAAGGATTTTCTTACTACTTTGGACACATGCTGGTCGAAAGCTAGGTTACTATCTATGTGAGTTTCCTAATCCCTGACTAGTGAATCAACTTTTAAAGGTGTTTTATTGATGATGCAATTACCTGGGGTGGTAGACTTCCTGAAAGGTACTATAATGCATTTCTTAGTATTTAGTTTAAGCCATGGCTTTGGCATGAAGTGTTTGTATTAAACCTTCCTGATGGTTGGTTTCATCTTAGGGTGGATTCAAGGATTGCTCCCAGTTTGCAATAATCTGCAAACTTGGTCAGCCAAAAGCCTTTGACATTGGCTTTGACATCCAAGATGTCAATGTCAAAGAGGCATCTGAGACGTTGATCTACTCCTACTCTGTTGACTCTGACCAAACCATCCCTAGCTAATATACTGCATAGGCTGCAAAAAAGTTATCACTGAACAGCAAGTGACACCCAAGCCTGAAGTCCATCCTAGTAAAGATCAAGAGTATGCAGTCAAAACAGATATATATGTATAATCCTGTAAAGATAGCTTAAGCTAAGACTTACAGCTTGCAGACTCTGAGTATAGGGACACTGACTGCCCATATACATTCACCAGAACTAGGTAGGTGTATGGTACATAATCTGTACTAGAGGATGTGGCTCTACAGAACACCCAACAAAATCTCAATTCTCTGTACCACTAGTATATATTACAGCCTAGAATAATGGACAATACTTTTAACATATTTCTGAGTAGCCCAAAATAACAGCCAATATGTAGCTTGTTACTTTTATCCACTCATACAGAACAAACTACTTGCTTTGCTTTCATTTTCAGACTGCTTCCTCCTCCTTTTCTCCCTTTTCTACAGTACTATGCAGATAGAACACTAAATATATAACCACATATGGAAAGTTCTTCTTAGTTTTCCTGGGCTTGTGTACTACTCTCTGTAATTCTCCTTTTCCATTCTCAGCTTCTGTTTTTCACTGTCTGAGTAATACAGCTGTTTACTGTCTCTGGAAACCTTCTTAGCTTATGTCATAGCCAAAGATTACTGATTATTTTTTCTTGACACTACTGCATTGCTAGACTTCCTAGATAGCTGCACACTGATTAACAGCTTAATTTAAGCTTTCCTGGTGTGTAAAAGAAACTGAGAGATAAGGGTCAGTAACTCTGCCAGAGTTAGTAAATTCAATTAATGGCTATTAAGTACACTGCCTGGATGCCAGCAAACATGAAATTCAGAAAACCTGAAAGACATTCAACTTGAAAAGGTGAAGAGAAACCACTGACTGTGAAGAACTCTGGAACTGTTCAGCAAAAAGTAGTTTGGGCTCCAGCTTTGGTACAAAACCTGGTTTCCAGTAATCTAGAATAAAAATAAATCAAATGTGCTCAGAGCTGATTAAATTAAATGAAATATTGAAAAAATATATCAGCTCAAATAATAAAGGGCCAGAAAAAAATGGAAGAAGCTTTAAACAGCTATTTAAATCAATTGATAAAACTGCAAAAATCAGAAGTCAAAATGAAGAAAAGGCTCACTGAATATGGGACTGTTCAAGAATAGCTGTTTCAAAAATGGTAGAGTTAGAGGACAGAGCATGCAGGGAAAACCTGAGATTTATGGCTATATCAGATAAACTGGAAGGAACACACTGTATTAATTTTATGAAAACTTAAATAAGCAACTGGACTGATATTTCAGAGCAGGATTTGCTAATTGAAAGTGCACATCATGTGTATGCTCCAAACTTGGGCATGAGAAAGCAGCCAAGATCTGATTTAGCAATGAAGATGCAATCATACCAGCAAAAAGAGGTGATCCTGACAAAATTGTGGCAGAAGGGCAAAATATTAAAAACTGGAGATGTTAGAGTGTTTGTAGCAAATGATTATTCACTGTACATCAGACAGAAGAGAAAACAAATGTATCCCAGCAATCATGGAATGATGAGAGGCAGGTGTGAAATTCAAACTAGTGTATCCAGTTGTCTTCAGAATATTTTTTTCCTGTAGGAACAAAGTTATTTTTGATGCAGAACAGGCTAAGAAGGAAATACAAAACTTTGTCCAACAAAAAGTTAGCCAACAAACACAGGAGGACGCTGCTTCTCCTTCTTCCAATAATAAAGCTCATAGAGATACTTTCCCACTGAAACGTATTCCAATGTTCCAAAGGAGAGACAGAAAAAAAGCAGAGAAATTGACTAGAAGAAACGGGAGTTCCTTGGACTTGAACCAGAGTCTGGGGCTGAGAGAAGAAGGTGAAATGGAAGAAGACCAGCAACACTGAAATTAGTGAATAAATGTGAGATTATAAAGCATCAACCACAACTGTGGAATATCACTTTGCAAGAAAAAGGGGAAAGATTAGACTTTTGTTGACTTTGTTAAAATTGCGGGGGACTGAAAAGCAAATACCCCACTTCATGTCATTAATGTTTGGAAGGACACTACAAGGAAAGGGGAAAAAGTAACTGTAACTAAAACTAATTTGTATTCTTAACAGTGTTTGTATAAAGCATTCATGATATGAACTGCATGCTATATAGTAAAGCATTTCAGCTATGACTGTGATAAAGATACTTAAGCATGTGCCTTTTTTTTCTTCTTTTTTTGGTTTTAAGATCTATAAGCATTACAGTGTTAAAAATAGAAGAAAGGCTGGACAAAAGCATGTTTCAGTTACTATGATGTAATCTTGGTTTGTTGAGTTGGGGATGGGGTGAAAAAGTACACAGATTACAATATATATAGAGTTGATATGACTCTTACTTTTGCATAAGTGAGTATCTGGATTAAGGCTGTTGTCTTAATCTAATTATATTTTTTGTGTAAGAAAGTAAATAACAGAATAATGAAGGCAATGAAACATTTTCCTTTATCAAATAAGTGTTTGATTTGAGAAGTCTGTAGCTAAGATCAGATATACATTGTATTCACGGGTTTTCATGAAGTCAAGAAGACTGGTATGCAGTAAAAAAGCCACTTTTAAGTCTAAAAGTTAATGTTTTCTGAAAACGTACAAGCTGCTTTTCACATCTGGGAGGGGATAAAGATAAGACAAGAACAGACAGCAATTAGTGTAAGTAGGAGCACAGGCTGTAACATGCAACTTAGCATGAATAACCTTTATTTTAGGTTAGGTTTTGCCTGTGTGTGCAGCTGCTGATTTGGGGACAAGTGTTTCTATCAGAAGGGTTGCATTTCATTATTTAAAGATTTTCATAGTTTTGAGTGCTTGTTTTAAATTAATAGGTTATGGGGGGTTCCTTTTGATGGTTTTCATTAAAACAAGAAGTCTTGTAAAATATGACATAGGCTCAAATGTAGATAACAAGAAACAACTGTATAAAGGATAAAGCTGCCAAATATTAGTGGGCACATATAACACAAAAGCTGGAAATAGACATTTAAATAAATCTGTCATATATAGTAGATGGGAATGATAACTTACTATTATAATGGCTAAACTTACCCATATTATTCTGGAATGTGAATGGTCTCACAGGTATAGAGAACAAGGTAGAAGTATTGAATTATATTAAGAAATGCAGAGTGCAAACAGCAATGCTACTGGAGACACATTTGGAAAAAATGGAGCATGTGAATTTGATAAAGAAAGGATTTCAGGATGGATATTCAGCAAAATACTATACAACGAGTTAAAAGGGAGTATCTATAAAAATTCCTAGAAAAGGAAAAAAGATAATAATGGTAGATTTGTAGTAGTAAGGTGCTACCAGCAAGGAAGGAGTGGCATGTATTTATGTTCTACCTAAAACTGCTTTTATGGAGCTTAAGAAAATTTGTGGAGACATACTCAGCTTTTGGCAGGGAATATTGCTTATAGTTGGGGACAGGAATTTGACTTGGTTGTATTTGGGGACCTAGAATGGAAAACATAACCAAAGAGAGTAGATGTCTGAAGAAATTTATGAAAATATTTAGTATATAAAAGACATGAATCCAGTTTAGGAACTTGGAGAGAATTTATATATTATTCCCTGAGGTACAATAACTGGGTTAGACTAGACAGAAATTATATTTTAGAGGAACATGTGCATTTAATTGAAAACTTTGATACACATCTAATAACTATTTCAGATCATGTGTTAATAACAACTAAGATAAAATACAGGGTAATGAAGTAGAAATGAGACACTAGTGCTTCCCCACCTACATGTTAAAAAGAGAGGAATTTAAGGAAATGGTAGTGGAAATTATTCAACAGTTATTGGAGAAGATAGAAATTTCTTCAGAGGTTATAGCTGGTAAGTGGGATAAAATGAAAGTAGATTTTAAAAATCTGTAGAAATAAAAGAAAAAGAGATATGGTTAAGAAGTAACACAAATTATTTATAGGGGTTTACAAAGGTTACAGTACTGCAGAATAAGGGGAATGTTGCAGAACAAGAAGAGGCACAACTACAAAGTTCTAAACAGAAAATTAGGAACTATCTGGATAATATGCATAAATTTAGAAAGATTGCTGTTAAGCAACTGTTTTTGATAATAACTCCGGAGCACAAAAACTTTTAGCACAATGACTAGGCAACAGAAAGTAGAATGGGTTGTTGCCAAATTTAAGCAGCCTATAACAAGAGATCCTGTAGCGGTATTAGAAAAATCACAGAAATCTTATGAAAACTGTATTCAGCAGAGAAATGTGAAAATCAAGAAAGAGCAAAAATGGAAATATTTATGGAAGACTTAAGTATGCCAATATTATTGGTAAATGAGCCTCAACATGTATCTGTCAAGAGAGGAAGAAATGAGATAAAATAGTGACATATAAACAATATGCAAGAAAATCTCCAGGAATAGATGGTATTCCTGTGGAAGTTTGGAAGCTAGGAGGGAAGAAAGTGATTAAGATCTGGAAGAATTTGGTTAACAGTATTTTAAAAGGTGGGAAAGCATCAACATCCTAGAAGAAAGCTGTGGTGGTTACAATGCCTAAAGATGGTAAAATCCATTGGAATCAGCTTCCTATAAACCCATTTTAATTTTAAACCTTAATTGTAAAGTGTTAATGTTTATAACAACTAAAAGAATAGCAAGGGAGTTGCCAAAACTGATAGATATGGATTAGTATGGTTTTGTGGAAGCGAGGCAAACATTTGACAACATTAAAAGAACAATGATGATCCAGAAGAAAGCAGAATATAAGAACATGCTGTTGTTGTTTGGTGGGTATTGAAGTTGACAAAGTATTCAACAGAATAGGCTAGGGTTTTATGAGTAGGACAATTAAAGAATTTGCATTCCATGATACAGTAATAAAGTTAATTAGCAGGATACATGAGGTATCAGAGGCAAAATTAAAGTATGAATGTTCTTTTCTGACAAGTTACGTATGTCTGAACAGAGGAACCAGGCAGGGTTGTCTTTTTTCCCTTTGTTAATTGCATTATATTTAAGTCCATTGGCAAAGAAAAAAAGGGGCTCAGAAATTCAAGGATATAATTAGTATGGTAATTAAGAAAAATCGGCTTTATTTGTAGACGCTATTGTTTTGTACCTGATAAAACCAGAAAAGAACATCTCAGTGTTGTGGAACATCTTGAGGCAGTTTCAAATCTTTTCAGGATATAAAATGAATTAGCTTTAAACTATATACCCACACATAAATTAGTTCAGTAATCATCATATTATTGGGGACATAATAAAATTAAGTATTTAAGTGTATGGATTAAAAAGGATTCTGTTATGGCAGCTAAAGATACATGGGAAGATGATCAAACAAAAGGTAATCAAAACACTGAGAAACTGGAAGTTCTTGTTTATGGGCATGGATAGCAAGATACAAGCCGTGAAAATATTTTTAGTCCATTTAGTTTTATACACTGGTCAGGCATATTTTTATCAACTGGATAAGTTGGGGACAGTACTTAATAAAGGATTGAAGGATTTTATCTAGTAGGGGAAGAGGGCAAGAGTCAAGTGGAATAAGTTGATTCTTCAAGTTGAACAAGGTGGTTTAGGATTACCTGATCTGAAGAGATATTTTTGAGCTGCACAGTTAAGGCTCATATACATAACATAAGCAGAATGCTATAATTCATAGTGGAAAGAGGTGATGATTAAGCAGGGAAGAAATTCAAAAAATAAGGAAACAGTGAGATTTTGGATGCAGATCCATAAAGAGAATAACAAGTGCCATACATTACAAAATAGCAGAAAGTATTCTAAGAACTAAGTCAACACTAGAATGGTGAAAGGAAATTTTGCCATTAGGGTTGACTGTAATAAGGAGTACAAGGAATGGACAAGAGGGGGCTGGAATTTACTGGAGAAAAATAGCAAAGGAATCAAGGTATTGACAGCAAATAACGATAGATGGAACAGTAATAGAAGAAAACATTTGGACTGCAGGCTAGAGATTGCCTTCCCTATCAGGGAATTATTTCAGAATATAGGCAAAGAGAAAGGGATAGGGGAGCCCAATTGAAAGACTTGCTCTGGTAGAGTTTTTAAAATTTAGAACAGATGCTACTACAAAAAAGGATAATTAGTAGGGCATATGAAAATACTGCAAGATAACTATAAGAATCAATCAGAGGAGATTAAAAATTTTTGGAAAGTGAGACTAGGCAAGCAATTCACTAGGAAACAATGGGAGGACATATGTATGGCTCCCAAATATGCAACAAGGTAGAGAAGATTTAGAATTTTTGCTTGAAATTGGTTACACATGTATTTATACCCCAAGTAGACACCAAATAATTTATCCTCAGGTAGATGGCAAATGTTGAAGATGTGATAAGGAAGAAAGTGATAACTGGAAACATATGTCTTGGGAGTGTAATGAGTTGGCAGACTTTAAAAACTCCCTACAGAGTACATAAATATTGGGTGAGCAAATGGGTGTAACTAAGGAAATGATTTTTTGAGCCAGTATACAGGATCTGAATTATCTAGACATTGTAAGGCCTTGTTAAGTTTAATTCTGATGGCTTACAAAAAAGCAGTTACTAGAAAACAGAAATAAAAAAGTCTAAACTAAAATAACTGCTAGTTGGATCTTTAGAAAAGGGTATTAGCAAAATACATAGAAAAATGGAAATTGTAGGAAAAATACATGCAGAATAATGTTTAGGGGGAGGTATGAGATTTATGGGAAAGCAAGAATTGATTGATTTATGAAATGGTAGATTGATAATAATTACACAAAGAATATATGTGATGTATAATGTTTGTAACTGGGAACATGTTAATATGATTTGCTTTCTTTTATATAAATGCATGTTTGCCTATGTCTTAAGTGATAATTCAGTAAAGGTATTAAAAATAAGGTAAATTGTTATACACCATTACTGTTGTGCTTAATAGCATCAAACAGATGTAAAATATTTTAATTAATTAGTGCGTGCTGATTTATTGCCAGGGTGGAAATTAATAAAGACAATCAAGGGATGTGTATTTTGAAAAATGCACTTTTAACATGTGTGTGTGTGTGTGTGTGTGTGTGTGTGTGTGTGTGTGTGTGTGTGCGTGCGTGCGTGCGTGCGTGCGTGTGTGTGTGTGTGTGTGTGTGTGTGTGTGTTTGTGTGTGTGCACAACACACAAAGAGAGAATGTGAGATATAATCTGCTACTTTGGTGAAAACACTGTTGCTGAACCTATTATCACAATAGTCACTACTTTAGTCTATAATGCATAGCCCTTTTTACCAACTGCAGTGAACATGGCTAGAGTTTGGCATCTCAATGACATTGCTTACCTGCCAACATATTTTTCACATCCTGTGGGCAGCAGCTGGTCTAAGACTGCAAACATATTAACAAGTTCTTATTTGCTCATACAGCATAGTTTAATAGGACTAAAAGATGTGCCTTGATTACTGCTTTGCCTTGAGCAATCTGTCTCTTGAGTTTTTTTTTTATTTGGTTTATAACAATCATCTTCTGCTGATACTGCTTTGCATAATCAGGTGTATTGTTAGTCATACATACATCTACTTATTTATTTCTGTTATTTTCTGTTAGCTCAGAAAAAACACTTTTGCAGATTACTTTGAATTCTGATCAAATGTTTGCTTATTCCATGTCAAATATGATAAATATTTATAACAATTCACATCAAATTATTTATCTGTTCTGTAACATCTGCTCGTGTCTGATTTCAATACTTTTAAGATATTTGCAATTGCCTTAATTTCACCATATCTATAAACTATAACTTTAAAATCACACTATTTTAATTAAAACTGACTACTAATTATTATTATTATTATTATTATTATTATTATTATTATTAGTTTGCTGCTTATCTATTTTGTCCAACGTACCATTCACAAAGTATTCATACGAAAATAACATAAACATGAATCTAGAAATCTGTTAATATACATGGGTAAAAAATAATTGCTTGTTCATTATTATATTAAGACACTGAAAAAAATTACCAACAAAAAATTAAAATCACAATAAAAATATTTGTTTAATGATGGATCTTTAATTGTATAGCAATATATTACATTTCCTTCTGTTATAAAATTCCACAACCTTCTTGAATCCTATAAATAGCTACTTATACTTTGTATAAAAGTTTATTTAAAGATTATGGTCAGTGATATAATAATAATAATAATAATAATAATAATAATAATAATAATAATAGTTCCTGAGTTCTGCTTAGGAAACGCACACACACACACACACGCACACACACACACACACACACACACACACACACATTCTGTATATGCCATGAAGTAGAAAGATGACAGTTTGTGTAGCAAGAGCCCCCACCTCACTGCACTGCAGGAGTTCCTCATAACATAATTTCATAACATTCATTGAGACACATATTCCAAGTCCATCTGAAATTGAAGTGTGCATGATATTAGGGAGGTAAGCACAGTGGTTTTAATTTATTTATTTGCTTGTTTGCATTTCTTAACCAGCAAGGCAGAGCAATGATCCACATAAACCTTTTTTAGACTCAGCCCAGGAGCACTGTCTGGTTAAGTGACTTGCTCTGAGTCAAAAGCAGGCAAACAGAGGTTGAATGAATCAAACTGTGGACAACAGGATAAGCAGCTTCTCAACAGCTTAATTCTCTAGGCTATCATAGCTTCAAAGCAAAGTGTAGGATAATGTCATATGCAGTGGAATCACAGATGAACTGGAAATGAAGAATCAACTGTGAACCAGAATACAGATGCAGTGAGCACATGTACAACAATGGCCACTGGTCTGCAATAGTGTCCACAGCATGAGCTGTATCCTACCACACAACAGAGTGGAGAGCTGGTTTTATAGTCTCTGAAGTTTGGTATACACAGGACAACAATTACAACTCTAGATTATGGGTTATACAGTTGGCATGGTGGATATGCACGGGGGGCACAGACCACCAAAGGAATGCTCCTCATGTTTATTAGCTGCTGTGACCATGTCGGGAGTTTGGCTAGTTCAATGGCAGTACTTACATAATAAGATAAATGTTATCCTATACCATCACCATTGTGCTGAATAGCATTAAGCAGCTGTAAAATATTTTAAGCAATTAGCGTATGCTGGTTTATGTGCTTCAAGAACTGCTCCAGAAATATAGTGCAGTTCCTCATCTGCATACGCGAATGAGCACGCACATAATACCTCTTTCAGTCTCACCTACCTTCCAGTGACTGTCACAAGCTTAAAGTAGCACCTTATCCTAAGATTAAATTGTTTTCAAATCCAAGAAAACTTAAAGCAATGTCCTGAGTTTTTGATATGACAAGTTGCAGAAAAAAATGTAGAAAGAAGGCAAAATGTAGTAAGAAGGCATGTTTTTTCTTTATCTGCATTTATTGTGCACAAGTCTTCTCAATATGCAGATGTCCATATGCCTAAAAAAAAAAAAAACTGAAACACTGCTATAGTACATTCAATCATTCAGTGTTAGAAGTACATACTGGTGCAACCTGCTTGAAAAAAGCAAGTGTGCTATATTATATGTTATATTATATTATATTACAAGCCCAATACAAAGTATTACAGGACACAGAGATAAAGAGAGCCCCCTGCTCTTTCATACTGGATCCCAGCAATAGCAAAGAAATAAACTAGAGAGTGTGTTGTAGTTTCTGGAATACTGCTGGATATACTGGACACTTGTGTATAGGTTCTTAGGTTCATTGGGTGTTACAAGGCTATTGACCCGAGGGTCTTTACAAGCCTAGCTGTTAAATCCCAAAATAATACTAGATGAGAGATATTGTCTATGCCAAAGGTGTTTCTAGCAAGGACTACCCATGTCCAGGAGAGAAGTTGGGGTAATCCCAGACAGAAATTTACAGTTTCCCATCCAATCATCCAGGTTGCACTTAAACAGAGTCATGGAGGTGCTCTACTTGAAATGGATTGAAAGCCTATAACAGAGGAGTGGCAACCTCTGAGAGCTGTACCTGTCTCTCCAGCAAGTCCTGTTTATGTCACATGCTAGACTGAGGTCCCTGGAATGGGTGACTTGAGTCCCATTTGGTTTATGGATGTGCAGCATTTCCATTAAATTTGGGTCAGAGGAAGCCCTCTAAACCAGACATAAGTCACCTCTGAGTAGTCTAGACGCTACTAAGTACAGCGACAGTGACTTCAGTCTGTCCACATAAAACATGCGCTGGAGACTCTGAATTTTCTAAGTTAGAAATCTCTGAGGTCACTGAAGTTGCTGCAGTGTCTGGTATGGTATATACCAAAGGCAGCATTATATTCAACAATAGGCCTGATGAGGTATGAGTGCAGGGGAGTTATAACCTCTTTTGCTCTTGAGGCGATGCCTTTGCTAATCAGGTGATTGACGTAGAATGCCTTCCTCACCACAGTAGACACATGGTGGTCAAAGCTGAGGTCACAGTCTACTTGTGTTCCTAGGTCTCTCATTACTGAATTGGTACTTAGGGTATTATTGTTTATTTTATAATCAGCAGGGACATTGTTTTTACCGAAGGGAATGATGATGTATTTTTTAGCATTTAGTTTAAGACCATGGCTTTGGCACGAATCATCGGTCTTTGTAAGTCTTTTTTGAAGCATGCTGACATTACTAGGAGATTCAGTGATAGCACCTTATTTGCAGCCATCTGCAAACCTGGTTAACCACAGCCCCTTCACTTTGGCCTGGACTTCTGAGAAGTATATGTCAAACAAGAGGGGGCCCACAAACCCCTCAACTGTACAGATTTTCGCAAAATGTTCAAATTTTTGCCTCCTATTTTTGGCCTGTTACTCATAAATTGTGGTTTTCTAGCAAATCATCGCCAAATCATTGATGACTGAAGTCAGAAAACAATGACAGACATTTGACTTTCAGATGACATACCCTTCAGAAAATCATACTAATGCAAAACCTGTTATTCCATCAAGTTTCTAAGTTTGTAAGAGCAATATTTAAAAATTGTCCCAATTTTCGGGCCTTTGTCCCTCCATTATTTATGGCACTGTCCAGATTTCTTGTTCTAAGAGATTGAGAGCTATCCCCAGCATTGACCTTTGTGGGACCCCACTGATGACAGGTCTGCTGGTAGAGGTAAAGTCTCCTACTTTGACTGAGCGTTGCTGATCTCTGAGCCAGTTTGCCATACATCTAACAACATAGGGGTTAACATTCAACTGGGTTACTCTGTCAATGATGCCCAAATGTGGGATAGAGTTGAAGGTCTTGGACAACTCAAGACAGGCTTTGTGCACAGCTTTGCCCTTGTCTATGGACCCGGTCACATTCTTGAAGAAATCCACCAGGTTTAGCAGGCATGACCTGCCCTTGACAAAACTGAACTGCAATGGATCCAGAGTTTGGAGGTCACCTATATCCTTATTTATGAGGTACATGATGATTTGTTTCATTGCCTTACAGATGAGCCTGGTTAAACTTATGGGTCTATAGTTACCTTGTCTGTTGCCAAGCCATGCTTGTGGAGGAGGATAACAAAGGTTTCTATTAGAACGATGAAAACTTAAAATAGCGAACGACCTAAAGGTCGGAAATGCCAGATCTCGATATGTTTTTTGTGAGATTGCGGTACAGTGAGGATTGGAATATTTGCTCTTTCCTCACTGTAGTATGATCTTGGAGTTGGTATATATATTTAGTGGGGGAACAGCCCCCCATAATAGCATGTTCGAGGTCCTGCATTTTCGACCTTTAGGTCGTTCACAATTTGGGATTTTTGTTTATGTAATATAGACCCTGTACCAATCACTGTTTTCCATTCAGTGGGGACAAAGCCAGTACTCAGGCTGTGGTTGAATAGAGTGCTTAATGGAGTAGCTAGCTCTTGTTTTAGAAAATTAAGAACACAGCCCGGAATGCCATCTGGTCCCATGGAGGCTGTGTTCTTAGCCTTGAAGAGAGCACTGATGACTTGTTCTTTGGAGATACCGGGAGGAAGAGATGATGAAGACATGGTTTGTGGTATGCTTGGGGAGATGGGAGGGCTGAAATTTTCACCAAACCTATCTTTTAGCAGGTTTGCAATTTCCGCAGAGTCAGTGTGTGTGATGCCATCCACAATTAGTTCAGCACATACCTGAGTCCTATCTTTTAGGTTGTGGATGTAGCTGAATAAAGCCTTATGGTTATCCTTGGCTATAGTTGCTAAATTTTTCTCATAGTTGCTCTTTGAAGATTTTATGAGTTGACTTATTTGCTTGTTTAGACTGAACAACATGCCCTTCCAGTTCTGGGATCTAACTTTTGTATTTTTAGACAGCAGCTTATTTCACATTGTATAATTTATTAATGTTTGACATCCACCAGGATGGCTTGTTTTTTTTCTTGAGGATCTTGCTTTAATCCTATCCAGTACAGCTGTGTCTAAACATTTGTGTAGATGTTTATACAGGGCATCGGTGTATACCTCAGTACAGCCATCAATGCCATCTGTGGAAACTGGAGTTGGAAGTCAATTATACCTTCCTTTAGGATGGTACAGTTAGCTTTGGTGAAGTTTTTAGCCTGACTTCTCCTTTGGGGGAGTTGTGGTGCTATTGCTACTTCAGAAATGACTGATTTATGGTCAGATTTAACCAGTGTGGGCCCTACACTTGACACGTTGCATCAGTTAGTCATATTGGTGAGGACCAGGTCTAGAATCCCTTGTGGGGTGGCGCACTATTTTTTTCCAGGGCATTTTAGTTAATAAAGTCCAGAAAATTTTGTGAGAGTGAGTTTGGGCTTGTATAAGTTCCCAAATGAATGGAAGGATAGTTGAAGTCACCCATGACTAGAGTGTTAGTTTGTACCTTAATTGTCCCATGTGGGTCAAAATAAGCTGTGTGGGCATCTTGGTTAATGGAAAGGGACCTATAACTGATGATGACCTGAAGGGGGGTCTTATCCATGTTAATTTGGACTTGGAGTAGCTCCACAGAGTTTTCTTGGCTAACCAGTCTAAAGGTGTAGTTATCTTTAATGAAAATAGGTACTCCACCTCCTTTGGTTCTCACACCTTCAGTTTTCAGTCTAAAAGTCTGGAAGGCATTGTAGCCTTGCAAGGCTGTGCTACTTTCTGCAGCCTTCAGCCAGATTTCTGTGACTGCACAGACATCAACATCTTCCAAAGAGAGGAGTGCTTCCAGAGAGTGTAGTTTCTGATTTAAACTCCTAGCATTTAGCAGCATGACCCTTAGTTTCTTTGTGTTTGATATTTTCACATCAGGAATTTTGTTGTTGTGATCTTGCCTAAAAAAGGCATTATGCGGGAGGCAAGTGCTTTAGCCAGCAACCGGAAGCCTAGAGGTGCCAGGTGAAGACCATCTCTGGCAAAGCAGTGTGGTCTATCCACCATGTCATCCCAGGCTGACAGAAACTGGATCCCCTTAGAATGACACCAGAAACTAAGCCAATTATTGAAGTCAATCATTTCCTGCTTATATTGTGGTATCATCCTAGGCAAGTATAAAATGCTGCTCAAAGCTAGGGAATACCCGCCTGTGACACATATTCAGAGAGCTTAATCATGTCTCTAAATATAATTCAGAGAGGTAAATCTCAGGTCGTTCATACCAACATGAACTATGCCAGAGTCATAGCATACTTGTTGTTGAGAGACGAGTGCATGTGTGATCTAGTGAATCCTTGCACCTGACCGTAACTTTTTCCTTGTTCAACCTGGTGAGTATAATGTCTGTATGTCTCACTATAGAGTCAACTGTAACTAAAACATTTGGAATAGTTGTGCGTTACCTTAAGGGCTTATTTGATGAGACACAGGTGCTAGTGTTTTTATGTGTACTGGATGCGTTGGGTGTAGTATTAGGTGCAGCGTGTTTGTGTTTTGGAGGTCTCTTGTGTTTAGGTAGGTTTCTGGAGAGTACCTCTGCATATGAAGGTTTATGTGTTGGGTGTATATTATGAATAGGAGTCGTGGTGTGTGAGTTGACAACCTGTTTAGTGTTGCTGTTCTGGGTGCTAGATAGCAGTGATTCCAGATTCTTAGTATAGAAGCATCTTTCGCAAATTGTACTTGAGTGATTTAGGAGTAAGGGTTTGTCAGTGTACATGAGGCAGTTGCTACACTGCCTCAATAAAAACATGTCCACTAGGCTGGCAGGAGAAAGGGGGAACTGACAGTCCATAATGCAAGGTTTGAACCTGGCATCGCAGCAGATAAGATGAAAAAGATGCAAACAACAGCAAAGCAGTTAATACAAAGAGGGCACTGAAAAAGCTCAGACTGAGCTCTGCACCAATAAAATAGCTCAAACTGAGTCCTGAAACAGTAACCTTCAGTTAGATAGTCCCAATGTATGCTCCTGCCATGAGGGTACAGGGGGGCTTCTCCAAAAAAAGATGTCCTGATTTTAGTGCTCGATCTACAAACAGAATTGAATTTAGCCGGTCTGAATCCAGTCTATACTACGCCCAACAGAAGTGCAATGGAATAACAGAAAAACAGCAGGATTTTTTTTTAATTAAATAAGCACCAAAAAGCACCACAGTTGTTCTTGAATCAAAGTGCAACAAATACTGTAGTAAAATGCAGTGCAGAGGAACAGCAGCAAACAGTACAGTTTTTTTAACTGCTGAAATACAATTACAGTATATAAGAGAAGTGCAAAGAAAAAAATACTTAGAGCCCTTTGGTGGGTTTTTCAGCTTAGAAAGACCAGGTAAACACCTTCAGCCACTAGATGAATAATCCCAGTCCTCCTAGTGTAAAAGCACAGTAAGAGAGTGTCCAGAGTGAAATACAACAAACAAATTTAAAGGTATGGATACAGCAGTGTACCATAAACAGCTCACAAAAGTGTGATTATTCAATGAAAGTACTTTGCTTTGTATAAATGAGCCAAGAGCCACTCAACTGTATAGAATTTATAAAGGCACTAATAACAAGATATGCTGATTAATAAGCCCTCCAGCCAATAAAACTACATGAAGAAATCTCAAGTGTTTCCTCAAAATAGACAGACCAGGCAACCTCCCAGTGCTATAAAAGGAAAATCCACTGATCTTGATGGGAAAACAATTGCTTACTATAGGGTAAAAATACACTACTTTATCCAATAGCTAGCTAGATAATGAACTCAGATGAATAAATCAGTACAACAGGCAATAAGAGGCAAAATGCACTTTTTCGATACAACCACAAGGAAAGGCAAATAAATAATTCAAATAAAAAAATTCAAGATAGCAGCAGTGTAGAAAGGGAGGAGTTTATTAAGCTCAATTTACAGTAGGGGTAGGAAGATTAAAACCACCAGGTTTGAAAATAAGACCGACAAACAGGTCACTGGGTGAGAGCCTGCTATACCTTACGCAGGCCTGAAATTCTTCAAAGACAAAGGCCCAGAGTTTCCCTTTGTATTTGATTATCACTCAGGAGACAATTCAAATTAACCAATGAAAAAACATGTGAAATATGAGCCTAGATAATGTGTCTGTCTCTCACACAGAACACAGAAACCACCAGGCAAAGATTTCTTTAAACAGAAAACAAAATGGAGCCAGTAAGAAAGTAGATCTATCAGTCAAACACAAAAAAATATAGTTTTACTTTCTCACCCAGCAGGGAATCACCAGCAGTGGTATACCTTACGCAGGCTTGAAATCCTTCAGACAAAGACCAAAAGAGTGGCCCATTCCCATACTGGGAGTGTAACCTGGGCCATCTGGATGAAAACCAGGAATCCTAACTGCTAGACCATATAAGGCTCCTCTTCATTCAAAGGGAAGATAATGCAATTAGTGTGCCTTCTGTATTCATAATGCATACAGATATCATTACTGCCATTTCATACACACACACACACACACATATATATATATATATATATATATATATATATTTATATATACGTTTGAAATACTGAAAGATCAACCTGCAAAACATTGATTACAGTATATCAAACATTTAAAACGCTGAAACGTAATAGATTGAAAGAGGCACAAACTGTCCTATTCTAATCAATTAATCATACCACTGACTCTGGCCACAGTTTATCAGAATAGTGGTAGTGTTACAGGAAAGCTTTCTCTAAGGTTGAGTGCAGGGTTAGAGGCGGGGTTAGAGGTAACATATATTTGTAAGGTGGAGAGGGGGTGCAAATACTACCCATGCCAAAATAACCAGCCCAAGAGAGGTTCTATTCATATTTTATCTAAAACATATATTTTTTAAATAACATGCATTCCTTCATAATCTCTTTCAAATTAATCCTAAAATGATAAGTAAAGCATATTTACAACTTCCTGACTCAATGATTGCTACAAACCACTGTCTCTGCTAATGTAAGATCTAACTATATCCTCAGGCAGATTAACTAGAAAAACTCAAATGAAATCCATATATATGGGGATGAGGGCTTACTTAAGTATACTAATACCATAGTTTCACAGCTATAACCAGCTAACATAGCTGTAACTAAGTAAACAAAAGTTGACTTCAGTATAATACTGAATCAATGAAAGAATCACTCAAAACAAAGCAAATGTTTGCAAAGGCAAACCTTCAACAATCCTTAGACATACACAAAGGAACAGATATACAACTGGACGTGAAATATTGTCATGTCTCATGCCATGTGGATGATATCATGATGTGATATTGTGCTGCTGTGTGTACAATCAAAATATCCTTTCATTAGGAAAGATTGTAGCACTTAGCTGGCACCTACAAATGTGTGGGAGTCTTTAGACCAGTAACATATACAGCCCTCAACATTAGATGCTCCTTCTCCATGGACATCTACATTAGTCCATGGTATGTAGAGTGCAAAGCTTTCCCAAACTACCTATCTGACACCTCAGCAGATTTCATTTGGACTCCATCTGCTATTGGGTTACACCATGGACCAGATTCAATAAAGCCTACACTAAGTGCACACAATATGTATTCAATAACATTCTTATCACATTCTTTGTCTTTTCTAGTCACTAGGGTTACCACCTGTCCCTCTTTGCGAGGGACAGTCCCACTTTGGGCAGTTGTGTCCTGCGAAAAAAACCTAAAAAATGGCAAATGTCCTGAGATTTTAAGACAAAATATATTTCTTATGTTTTCTTTAGTAGTTGCATAAAACAGTTATTTTGTATCTGGAAGACATAAATATTATAAGAAATAGCATAAGCAACTCAAATACTACAGAAATAAGCTTTTGTTTTGGCAAAAAAGTGAACTTGTGTCCTTTACACTGGCCGTAGGTATGTTTTGCTATGCAAAATCTCACATTTCTACAAAAAATGTCCCACTTTGGGCATTTGAAAAGGTGGCAACCCTACTAGCCACTCAGAAAGATTACAGTAAGTGTACATGTAGGCTACACTTTGTGATAACCTTTATGAATCCCTGTCAATATTTAAAGCTGCAAGAATTTCAGTAGGAAAACTAAAATTAGGAGGAAGAAGGTGTGAGTTATGTCTGTGTTGTCTGTTCAATCAGAACAGTGCACACTTAGTTAGGCATTATTGAATCTCGGCTTTAAGACATAATGGGATTCATTAGCATTGCAAATATCTGAAGGGGATTATATATCTTCAGCACTGTATACAAGTTTTGGGCACTGACTGTTTCAGTCAGTGGGAGCTGTAAAAACATTTGCTAGTGAATTCAGCGTCAGTGACTCTTTCTCTCGTTAAACTGCTGTATCTTCTTGCAGAACCTCACGTTGGATCAAAACAGAGGTTCTATCTTGCTGAGCATAAGCTACATTTCACTCTTTCAGTTAGCTAAATAAAAAAAAAACTGATAACTGTTAATGAAGGATAATTACCCGACTTCTTCAGAATAGAAATTGCTTCAGAATCACCTAAATATAATTACAAACATCACATAACCACACAATTAAAATATTAATATCCCAGAATAAAGAATTGTCGGTTTAGCAGTATTTATGGTCTATAGTTGAAACATTTGAAGTCAATTAATTTTTATTTAACAGTTTTTACAGAAGTCATTTTAATAAACAGTTTCTGGCAGCTGATTTACTCCCTATGGGCATAGTGTCTGCATTAACTGATTTAAATTTATTTACTTAGCTGGGTGGTCATGGTGATTTTATTTTAAGTATAGTTAAATTATTCTGAAATTCTGAAGTAGAATTATGTATTCTGAAGTCTGATAGTTACACTTAGAAGTAAGCATTCAGTTTTAATAAATGTCTGTATCCTGCAGTGGGACTATTTTTTCTTAGTTTGCTTTGGTTTGTATAGAGCTGTGATTTGGGGAAATTTTGGCTATATAACTCTTAGTTATTATTACCTTTTTAATTTGTTCTACCACAAAATAAAATGTCGACAATGCCATATTTATGCGATTTTGCTTTCTAACTATGACTTCTTCCAACAATGCAGTCTTTATCCCCATAATAAGACATTCCTGGGATTCAGAAACAATTTCTACACCGTGATCGCTGATCCTCTACAAAGATCAGCCATTTAACAGCTGGGAGTGATTCAGAGGTGCATTGAGTACAACTGCAAAAAGCCAAGAAATCCCACAGCCTGCATAATAATGGCAGTATAATGAGATGTCAGTTAGCAGCATTATTAAAATGAGGGCAATGATGGAAGCAAATGAGGGTAAAAATATGGTGAAGTGATTCAGAAATGTATATATTCCATGCAGAGAGATGCTACATCTTGGAGCCGCGGGAGCTAGACTCAGAAACCATGTACAGGTAGCCACCACAATAGTGAATATCTACATGCAGGAGGCTGTTTTTGCTGCCAATAGTCTTGCTGATGCATGTTTTCACCCTCTGTGGTACCTTTCTTCATCTGTGCCTAACATACCATACGCTCCATAACAAAGAAGTAACCTTCAAGATCGGTACATGGGAGAAAGTCACTAGTGGCGTGAACTCCCTTCTTCCAGTGGAATGACCAAATATACATCTTTGATGTGTAATGTAAAAAGCCAGTAATGATGTTCATAATACACATACTTAAATTGTACCACAAAGTGCCATGAATCTCTGATGTATGATTCGTTTTTTCCTACTTCATTAATAAGTAGCATGTCTATTAGAATTGTTAACAGTTCTGTTTTAGAGCCCTTGGGTGACACTATAGGTCTGAAAGAGCAGTCTTCCATGGATTTGTGTATTTTACAAATTCAAAAAATGAAGGTAGAACTGGAAAATTATACAAATCCACAGGAAGTCTGTTAGTCTGCAAGAGATCATCTAGGTTGCCCTCAGTCCTTTTTTATGCATTATTAACATTGTATAAAGCAATTTTTTACAAAAATCATTGCTGAGTAACAGTAATTACAGTCTCCAAATATTCCTCATTGTTCATGAATACAACACCCCCACTCCCATTGTCTGCTTTCAAAATTCTTTTCTCACTGCTTTTACTTAAGTCCTGCAAGACTTTCCTTATGTAATTAGTGAGGTCGAAGCACCTGTTTCTAGTTGGTTTAAACAGTCTCTAATATCTTGCTCACAAGCTTTTTCAAATGCTATTACTGCAGGAATCAATGACGAATTTAAAGTCCTTTTTTTTTTCATTTGAAAGTTGTACTACATCAGGGAAAGAACTAGCACAAGCAAAAATATACTTCAAATTTAGTTTTCTAGTAATAAATCTTAATTCTGTTAAAGCTTGTCCAGTTTAGTTCTGCTAGGAGGAACGGAATGAAACCTTTTTTTCAGAATTGTAATATGATCAGTAATATTGCACTCACTGCTGCCTTGATACCGCAGCGTCTTCAGCTGTATGTCCTTTCTGCCCAGCTGCTGCTGTTGCATCACCAATGGTGTGTCCTGCTATAGTGCTATCCTATCGCACTTCTTGTTCTTACATGACAGTGATAAGCAACATACCAAAAAAAATACTCCAAACAACAGGAACTGCAAGATCATCCAAGACATTTTAAACTGGTACTCCATCTATAAGCAGAACTGGGTCCTATGCCAATACTTTTTAGTAAGCCGAGTTTGACATGCACTGGCAAAGTGGAAGTGTCTCATCCACAGCAATGGACCATGACACAGACAACATGGAATAATATGATACATGTTGTACCACACTTAGACTACACAGGGCAGTGCATGGTCTGGTCATCCAGTTCGTCAGACATATTGTGTAACAGTAGGCAAGCTACAGTCAGCATTATTTGTACAGAAGGGAGGACACAGTAACATCTGATGACAACACAACAATGTTGTGGAGAGTCACAAACTTAGGGCATCTATGAAGTAGTCAGGGCTCTATCCCTCCATGCCTCACAGCTGTCTTCAGATGATGTAACATATAATAGTTAGTGAGGTACCCTAGGAAGGGAAATCATACTCACGTAGACTTTGAAATTTAAGAATAACTAGAACTGGCTACATATTTGTATCACATACTTCAGTAAACAGCTTATGGGTGGATTGTTGTTTTGTTGTTTATGTGCAGATGGATTGTTGTTTTTAACTTTAAAAATATTATAGTTCATGCCCAGAGTTTGTCCGGTTATGACATGATTTCAACAGTTTTTAGGAAGAACAGAAAGTGATAGGATTATATTTTAAATCAATAATTATTGTCGTTATCGGCAACACACAAAACAAAAGATAAATGAATTCCATGTTAACAATAATAGCCAAGAAATTTAATTTGGCCAGAAATGGAAAGCATCTAAAGCCTATATAACCTTGTTGTTACAGTTGCTTCCTCTTCAACTAAATAGGGAAAAGGCAACGGAAATAGATTAAATCAACAATTATTGGTGCTGGATAAACTAACTGTTGCTTATTATGAAAAATAGATGCCTCAAAGGAATGACATATAAAGGAAAATCAGAAAATTATATCAAAAACAGTGCATTTCTTCAACAGGTGTTACTTGCGTGTAGAACAGTATGGCAGATTTTATGCAACCATACCAGAGAAAGACAGCAAAGCAACCTGATATTAATGAAACTGAACATGATAGCAAGGTTCACAAAGCCTTATCTGAGATTGTCAAAATATGCTCTTCTTCTAATGAAGAAATTCTTCAAAATTCACCTATAAAGCAAGTAAGAAAATTAATTTCTGTATATGCAAAGCAAACAGAGAGCCTGGCACAAACAGACATAAATGTTAAAGCTATAAAAGTTATAATTAGCATACTTGTTAAACAAAGCACATAGCTTCAATTATTTAGCTAATGCATTTTATGAAGCCCTCACCTCTTTCTTTGTTGAGACTTACAATACATAACTACTGATTACTGGCAATTAGATCCATAATTTCTTCTAGCTAAGATAATATTCCTTCCCAAAGTAAATAAAGTTCCTCTGCAAAAATAATACCTAATCATTTCAGTACTAAATTCACTCCACAAAACGTGTGCCACGTTTGTTAATGATATTCTCTTACAATTTATTGCTATACCCTTTTAAGTTTGGTTTTGTGGTTGGTAAAAGTCTGAACTCAGCTAATCCCTAATATTTATACTAATAATAGTTATAACTATAATAATTATACTATAATATATTATAATAGTTATACTACCCAGTGGGGAAAAAAAAAAGATGTTTGGTCAACGTGTGTAAGGCCTCTGGTAGAATGGATGGCGAATGTTATTTTATATTATTAGAAAAAAAAAACTCACCAAAGCAATATAACAGGAGAATTTTCTCATTCCACACCTTATTTTCTTAGTGTAAATACATGGATTCAAATATATGATAGCAGAACGTAGGGGTCTGATAGGAATGCCCTCTGTCCTCAGATTTGTTTATTTTGGCACTGAATCCAGTACCAGGTGTTGTTCATCAGTCCAAAGGCATACATTCTGTGCAAATCAATAATAGTGACTGTGAATGGATAGCTTATACTGGTGATGTGATATTAATATTATCAAAAGTAGATGCATGAGTTAAAATGTTTAATTTAACCAAAAAGGTACAGTTAATCATGGGTTAAATAATTAATCAATAAAAGAATACAATAATGAAGATAAAACAGGATGAACTCATGGTACTGGTTTCTACACAGTAACCAAATTAAAATATGTTGGTTGGGAGAATCATCCAGATTTAGAAAAGTCATTTCTAGTGCAGTGGAACAATGTGGCACAGTGGGTAGTACTGTTGAATCGTAGTTCTATTCACATCTGGGGTGACTTCAATGCAGAGCTTGCAAGTCCTTCCTCTGTTTTCATGGGCTTTCTCTGAGTTCTCATGTTTCTTACCACATTTCAAAGACATGCAGTAGGTGGACTGGAGTCTTTAAATTGGCCATAGGTGTAAGAGTGTGTCTGTATATAAGAATAACCACTGCAAAGCTAGTCACCTGGCGGTGTGAACGTTGGCTCTAGAAGACTTACTGAATATGTATTTTTTGAATATGCATTTTCTTATGAAATTAAAGTTAGTAGATATATCTTTGTTAAAAATACTTTATTACTTCTCCAGTATTCCTGGTATACCAAGGTGCATCAAATATGACAACAATTTAAATGGAATAATGGAGTCTCATATATTCTATAAGTATTACTGGCAAATGTTCAAACAATATGTATTAGGGCAACAGATCCATAAATGTATGTTTACCAGAATGTCTTGATAAACTACTACAACTGAAATACACATGCATCAGAGCTAATTGTTATATACTGAGTTCTGCTTTGAAGATGAGACTTATTAGATATTTTTATTGCTTAAACCCAACAGTACCTAAGTAATATTGTGTACCAAAATACTTCAAAAGTTCTTAAATATCCATTAACCCTAACTCCCAAATGTACAAATCAAAATGCCAATTTATCTAATTCATCCCCCATCCCTCCCTCTACCTTCTTCCTCCATGCGGCAAAAATCTTTATTCCAATAATTTATATTGTTTATAGTAATAACATGAGTGGATCAACCTAACAGAGGGAATTCAGCATTCAAAGGAATCTCCTTATTCCAAAGTTTAAACAAAATGATATTATTTCTTATACTGGTAGATAATACCTGTTTTAGCAGTGGAATTGGGAAGTTCTTCCTTTTCCTAAAATACATACATGATATATATATATGTGTGTGTGTGTGTGTGTGTGTGTGTGTGTGTGTGTGTGTGTATATATATATATATATATATATACACACACACACAATTGAACCTGGTTTCAGTAATTGAAGAAATTAACTTATGTGTTTAACCCATCAGGATGAAATATGAGGGCAAGCCCACCATAAATGTTCCCAGAATCCTATTTCACCATGATTGTGCCAACAAACTTTTCAATTCTAATGCCAGCCTAAATGTTGAGGATTTAAATGAACCCTCAGTAAAATTTTCTGCTGTATAACCCTATTACTATATGACTGAATTAAAATGGAATGGTTCTTCCAAAGGCTTAATGGATCAGAAAAACTGTCTGATCGCATTAATTCAAATTCCACGTGTTTATAATCATTCTTGAATCCTGAAATCCTATGGACTAGAATTTTGCATATTTTTATAAAACAATACCAATTTCAAGTTTAAATTAAACATATTATCAAAAGCATGCTGTAAGAAAAATGCAGATATACTTAATTCTTCTATTTACCATATTTTGATATAATAAAGAGTAATTACATATTTCCTGTTTCAGCTTTAAACCAGCAGAAAAATAACTGTTCACTTCATCCTTATTATCTTTTTCTGTTTGAATATCTTTGACAAACAAAAGGAAAGGGGTAAGTCTGCCAAAGGAAACTGAATATGAGGAATCAACACACTGTGCTTTAATGTAATATTCCCTAAAATCTTCATGCAAAAGTTCTGAGTGTGGGTGAGTGAATTACTTTCCACCAGGTAGAAAACGTAAGTTGCTGTACAGAATTCATAAGTTCCACAAAGAACTTATCTAACAATTTCTTCCATTTATAAACATTTACCCCATGTAACTAAAGCTAGCATTTCTGGATCTCTGATGTTCTAAGCAATATATCTGATAATCTTTTTCTTCTTTCGCTTTTTCCCAGTTAGGGGTTGCCACAGCAGATCACCTGTCCGCTCATGTTTGGCAGTGGAGTTTTACGTTGTCGAGTTGCCAGCCCAGAGCCCAACCTTCCACAGAAGGCACACACACACACACATGCACATGCACACTCACACCTAGGGCCAATTTAGTGTGTCCAATCCACCTACAGCATGTCTTTGGGATGTGGGAAGAAACTGGCGCACCCGGAGGAAACCCACGTGACCACAGGGAGGACATGCAGACTCCGCACAGAAGGCACCCCAGCCAACAATTGAACCAGAGAACCTCTTGCTGGGAGGCGACAATGCTAACCATTGCACCACTGTGGCCGCCAATATATCTGATAATCTAATTAGCAAAAATTTTGACCATAGTACTCTAACCTTCCTATACCAAGAACAGTCTGGGGCTAACAGCATATTTTGTATAAAAGTATCAGATAACACACAGAGAAGTACACCAGAAAATGTTACCCATGAACCAAAATAGCTCTTCTAATCAGGCTATCAACCACAGTTAGTCCCAGATAAGCACATAAAGGTGCCAACAGGTCTCTCCATAAAAGATAAATTACTCTGTTAAATTACATTGTGTACTAGCTTATAATGTTATAGATAAGAACATGATTTTTTGTAAGATTAATACAAATAGTCATGGTGTTTGGAAATGTATAAAACAATACAAAGGAGACTTATGCAGATATTTTTTATCTAACTTAAAAAACTGTATTAAAGAAGTTTCAAATGTTCATATGTATCATTTGCTTGTAAAATAGAATCAGGGACACTCATGTCTCCTCAGCCATTTTATAAGATTTCCTAGAAAGTGTATCATACAATGACAAATATTACATGGAGCTTAGTAGATCTCATAAATGATGGATTCTACAGGTCTGTGGTAAAAGAGATGCCAGCATAGTGGATTCTACAGGTCTGTGGTAAAAGAGATGCCAGCATAGAAGTCGTATGCCCAGTAGTTGGCATTATATTTGGGGGCATGCCCAATGATTAAGAGTTAGTAGGTTAAGATCATGGATCTTTCTCACAGTATAACAAAAAAAGTAATGAAGAATTTATATGTAAAGTTTGGGTGCTTGAAAGAAATACAAACCTACATGAACACATTAAAAGGAATTCATTTTAATGTCATTAATAACAACATGAATAATGCGATTCGTCTGGAATCTGCAGGTTCAGGAAGACTTTCTATTACAAGAATAGTGGTGACTTTTTTAGTATCTTTGATATTTAAATAAAATAGAATGGTTATAGAAAACAGAGAGAGGGAGGGAGTGGAATAGTATGATTGCACATTTATTTCAACATCAGTTCATTTTTAAAATAATACCTCTTTTGCATTTTTTTCTCAGTTCCACTGTTGACCATCAGCTGTCCCTCCTTGCTGCCCTACTGATCAATTCTGCCCCCCCGGCACTGGAGCAAGGATCTGGTAGTGGGACCAATGTACTTCAGCTGAACAGCAATTTCTGCTTAAGCCCCATCATCCCAGCAAGCATGTTTGTTGTTATGCAACTAGTCAATGTGAAATGGATTTTTGCAATGCACATTCACCCCTCTACAGGACAAATGCTCAAACAGTCCTATATCCCTAGGAGACAAACACATCCATGTGATTCCCAAGTCTGCACCAGAGAGTCTACAGCAGAGGGGTACCCCAAGCCACTCATGCCCCCTCACCCAAAAAAGAAAGGTGAGAGGACTGAATCTCGGTTACTCCCTTTTGCAAGCCATTTGCAACAAGTGCCTAAGTCATTAGTTGAAGTTGAGTCACCTAGAACATAGCCTGGGCGTTTTTCCTCTCTATATCAATGGAACTGGCTTTTAAATATTTATTATTGATTTTATTTGAATTATTTGATTTCAGTGTTCGCTTTTGATTGTAATGCTGAAGAAGATAAATACAAAGGAGAAAAAAACTCCTGGTTGTAAAAATATGGAGAAAGAGCAAACAGAAACATTGTTTCCTCATCCTATATGCGGCATTCCACTGTTAAGTACGACAAACTGAAAATGCACCTTGATTTTAGTGGAAATCTATGCAGCCCTTCCTGATACTCATCTCTATATCTCAGCGACCAATGCAGCACCTGACAAACCACAAACAATAAATACTATTCAAAACAATGCAAAAACACATTTGCTATTACTGAGCTGTAATATTAAAACTCTGATAGTACTGGCTCTAGTAAAACTGTGCACAATTAAACAACATGACCTCTCATTTAATCTAACTTATTTGTTATACAAATATTCTCATTTTAAATTATTTCTGAAAAGCACCCACCATTCCATCCATATCTAACATTTTCCTCATTTGTATGTGGCCTTCCAAACCTGTTCAAACCTTTCTATACAATTTCTCTAAAACAATTTTGTATTACTTTAGGTAAAACAAATTTCCATATATTTCATTTATACAGTTCTCTTCTCTTCTTTTTACCATCTTATGGTCCAAAAAAAAAAAAAAACTGATGTCCACACCCCCCCACTGAAATGCCTTCCCTGGTAAGGTCAAACCACAAAATGGTCTCCTTTGAAGTAAAAATAAAACCTGAACCCCCAGCTAAACCTGGAATATTCAGTAACTATTCTTACGCTAACCTCCTGCTATTAAGTGAGAACCTGGCAAAATTTCAAGCCCTCATAAACCCTGAGAACACTGTTGTTTATGCAGAACAGTTCACAGAAACCCTGTGCAAGTGTGTTAATAGCTGCATAGAGGCAGCTGTACCCATCAGGAAGAAGTACAGAACTAACTGAAAAAACAAGCCACCCTGGTGAAATCACAAAATCAATAGGCTATAACAGGAGGAAGAAAATCATGGCAAGAATTAGGAGGTGCAACACCCAGTAGGATAAAAGCACTCTCATCAAACTAAACAAACAACTCAGAGGACAAATAAAGTCTACCAAAGCCAAATTTGAGGTAATCCCAGGCCAAAGACAACCACAAGGCATTCTTTAGCTATAGCCACAACCTCAAAGGCAGTACACAATTGTGTGCAGAGTTCTTTGTAAATGGAGCCACCTATACTGTGCCAGAAGACATAGCAAACCTCCTGGCTGATAAATTCAGCTCCAACTTTATCCCTCTCTCCCCCTCAACCTTCCCTCAGGAAATATCATCAAATATAACTCCCCTTACTATCAGTAGGGAACAGATCCTTAATGCTCTCTCTAAGACCAAGAACACTGCATCAATGGGCCCAGACAATTTCCCAGGATGCCTTCTAAATAGCATGAAACATGATCTATCAGTGGCTCTGGAATTATTACTTAACTGTAGCCTCCAAACAGGTATCATGCCTCATGAATGGAGAAAGGCAATAGTCATCCCTCTGCACAAAGGTGGGCCATCTACAGACCCTGGAAACTACAGACCCATAAGTCTCACAAGTCTTATATGTAAAGCCATCGAAAGAATATTCATGGAGATGATCAGCAGAGATATAATAAACCTCTAGACATGGGACCCAACCCAGTTTGGTTTCGTCAAGGGCAAATAATGCCTACTCAACCTGGTGGACTTTTTTGAGAAGCTCACCAAAGCAATGGATGAGGGCAAAATTGTTCACACTGCATACCTTGACCTGGCCAAGGCATTTGACACAATACCCTACTCGGATATTGTTGACAAAATCAAGAGGTTAGGTACAAACCCATGTGTCGCCCGGTGGATAGCCAAGTGACTCGCAAACAGGACCCAGAAAGTTAGAATTGGGCAGTCCACCTCTGCAAAGAGGACAGTCACAATTGGAGTCCCTGAGGGATCAGTTCTTGGGCTGCTCCTTTTTGGCATTTACTTCTCAGAAGTCAAGGCCAATGTCAGTGGTCTCTGGCTCACTAAATTTGCAGATAATTGCAAATTAGGAGCTGTCATTGAATCTCACACTAACACAAATGTTCTCCAGGAGGGGCTAACACAGACAAACAACTGGTGTTAGAGCCATGGACTAAAACTAAATGCCAAGAAATGCATAATAGTATCCTTTGGGACATCACCCATCCCTGGTAACTATCATATTGACAAAACACTCATTAGAGTTGACTCAGTAGTCAGAGACTTAGGAACACACGTAGATAGTAATCTAGCCTTTGACCATCATGTGTCTACAGTAGCGAGGAAATCATTCTGTATTGCGCAACTTATAAACAAAGGTATGGCATCTAAGTCCAAGGAAGTCATTGTTCCACTGCATTCTGCATTCATCATATCTATCATTAAGTACAATGCCCCCTTTGGTATGTATCTAACCAGGCATATCCAACAACTGGAACATCCACAGAGGTTCCTCACTAAAAGAATACAGGGCATAATTAAAATGTCCTATGCAGACCACCTCAAGGCCCTATCCTTGTATTCTGTCTCCTACAGGCTTTTGAGGGGAGATCTATACCTGGCATGCAAGGCATCGTCAGACTCCACTCTGATGGACTTCCTGCATATCCACAAAACAAACAGCACCAGAATTACCCTTTCCAAAGGCTTAAACCTTGCCTGTGATATAAACTGGTCCTACTGGAGAGATAGGTATATATCCCAGAGACCACCATGTCTATGGAACAGGCTCCCCATCCATGTGAAGCAGAGTTCCCCCGTGCAACTTGGACAATTGGATGGGAAACCAACCTGGTTTTGCACCTATGACTCTAATGGACACAGGTAACCTGTAAATGGTTCATCTCCCAAACCCCTGCTTACACTTATCAAGGGTTTCAGAACTTCTCAGAGTTTTAGGATGCATGGCTAGGCTTAAAAAGGCCCTTGTGGTCGTTAGCCTAGTAAACACCTATGAACTTCCAAACTCCCTCACTAGTAAGTTTTCTTTTAGTTCTACTGGAGTTCCTAAGTTTCCCCACTCTACAACTTACTGGCAAATACTTACATCTTTCTTTACCTTTCTTTCTGAGACAATACTTAAAAGTTTCCCATTCATAGAACAAACCATTTATCATTTCATATAATTTCTCTTCTTCCTCTGTCCCACAGAAGCACACACACTAATAATCCTAAACTTCCTTGCTTATTATTTACATTGTTTACAACTTTAGTCTTCCTGGATGTATTGAAGGCCTTCCTTTATCACTTGATTCACTTTCACTACTTCTTCACCAGAACATTCCATTTCCTTTTGTAAAGCCTGAAGCTACCCCTATCCCAAACAAATGATCTAATCATTTGGCTACTGAGCTGCTTTTTTCCTCTTTTAACCACTTGAAATTCATATTTGTCATCCATCTTATACATTCTTCATTTTTGCTCTCTATGGATCTTCACTTTTCTAACCCAACCACCTTTCTCCATACTTTATACAATGTAAATTTCATGCTTTCTTTGTATACCGTAGTCAAACCAAAATGGCTTTCCTGAAAATGTTCCATTCTCCAGATATTACAAAGCCTTTTAGGACAGTTTATATTTAAATGTTCTTTTTTCTTTACAAATACATGTTTGTGATTAGCCTGCATATTGCAGGACTCCTTTATAACCCATTAAAATTGCATTGCTTAAATGGCACAGAACTCCTTTATTTACATTAAATTCAATTTGAGTTTCACTGCAAGCCCCACCTCAAATGCCATATTTGTCTTTTATTTTATTAATAAGACAGTGCTTCCAGCCCAAGACTTAAAATAGGGTATGTATTTTTTTAATTTTAATAAGTATACAAAAATAAATATTTTTTTCAGTACCCCCAAAACCTTCCTTTTTCAAATGCAATGTCATATATTGCCTCTTGTTCTTTGCGAATCAAATACTCCACCTAACTACCTAAGGTTTGATCAATGGTCACCATAAAAATTGCTTGTCAGGAGGTGATATAGGAGAATCATTGCATCTTGTCTTTCTACATTCCTTCTCTGCTCATTTTATATCCTGTTTCCACCAAAAATCACTGATTTGCAAAAGTCTGATTCCTTCTAAACAAAACTGCTTCCTCTGAAATGCTCACACAATTGACATTGTCAGTCACAGCACAGTGGAACGTCTGATGCAGCATATATGCCAGCAATCCCCAAAGAAATGCTTCATGCAGTATGAAGCATCTCCCATTCAAGACTTTCCATTATAACTGATTAAAAATTCCCTGGAGCTTCTGCCTTTGAACCTCTCATTTTATTCAGCTCAAGACTCACCTCAACAGGTAGTCATTTTTTATTGTTTTTGGACAGCACAATGAACTGACTTTCCTTAACGATTCTTTCATCTCCATTTACTTTTCTGTTCTTACATTTAATATGCTCCTCACTCTCTCCCTTTATCATACTGCCTACTCCACTGTTGATACAAGTTCAATGGTGCTTGAACAAACAAGTAGAAGAATTTCCCTAGGCCCTGGCCAGACTTCCCACAAGTCTGTGTAAGTACCACCTTGACTCTTCAATGTAACTAGCCAATATGCATAGCAAGACTCATTCAGTCAACAAATGTAAATGAATAATGATAATTATGATGATGCAGTTCTTGAATGTTAAAAGGTTTATTTGCATTTTTTTATTATTTCAGAATTAAAAGCTTCATATCTAGGGATATATCTTGCATTGTATGTTTTCCTGTAGCAACAAATAGAGATAGGTTTGAGGTAGATTCTTTACCTAGGTTATACCCAAACCAGAAGGAAGACACAGTATATGTATGTGGCATTAATCTGTTGTACAAAGATGAAATAATTAGAGTACCTCTAAGTTTACTTTTCCTTTAAATATATATATATATATATATATATATATATATATATATATATATATATATATATATATATATATATATATAATATGCACTTATATATGTGTGTGTGTGTGTGCATGTGTGTGTGTGAGTGTGTGTGTGGGTGTGGGTGTTTATATTTATTAAACTTTATTTTCAAAAAAGCATTGGCTTTATTGTAAGAAAAAAAGAATTACAGAAATGATGTAATGATGTGCTGGTTCACTAAGAGAAGAAAGACACTTCAAGCTTGCATGAACCCTTCATCAGGAGTTATTAAGTTACTGATGGTAAATACAGTGCTACATTTTTTCTTACTAGCATATTTCAAGTTTTATTTTTTAGCCAAATGGAAATAAATGATGCATTCCCTTACTTGACACAATTGGCCATTTAAGCACTATATTTAACATCAGTAACTTAATTACTCCTGATGAAAGGCTCCTGCCAGTTTGAAAGAAAAATAATTGCAAAGCCTATGTTGGTCCAGTAAAAGGTATTGCATCATGTCTGTGTTTGTGTCTTTGAGATTTTTGACATACCTGCTAATTTTCTTTGTTTACCTCGCCATTTAGCACTAACTGGACAGAGGTCAGTAACCATTATATGGTCAAGAATTATTGCTGATCTCTGAAATAGTAAGCTGTTCTTCTGTAGACTTGCACTTTTCATTCATTCTGTACAAGTCACCCTAAATGTTAGCATAGCATTAAATGCACAGAGTTATAATCCACTAAGGTCATCAAAATAACTACCCCAAAGGAAAGTAACCTTCAGCAGAAGTGCCAAAGAGTGGCACTCAGGCTCATTTTCCATGGCATTCCACTAGGGACAAGCACTTTTCACACGGTACCTTGCCAGTTAAACCAGATTTGTTGCCTGTAACAAATGACAAATATATTCAACAAATATACAATCTATGTATATTAAGAATCACAAGTATGACTCCACCTCCTTTCATCGTACTTTGGCTGCCTGGCTCTTGAACATCTTGGAAGAGTAAATGACCAAAAATATCAGGAAAAAAATATGGACAGTCTGCAAAAATCTATACAGTTGATAGATATGACTGCATTTTATATATTCTTGTTATATAGTACTGGTATTTCTCTCCATTCTTGCTCTAGGTTAATTTTCCTTTCTTTATTTGAACCATGATGTACTCATCTGGGCTGCGACTGGTAAAGATCTATTTTTGCTCCTCAAGAAAAAAGTTTACTGTTCATATAAATGATGACAGAAGAGTTTGGGTCAGAAATCAAATCACCTTTCATTGCAGTATATTTAATAAAAATAGCCCCCAAAAAAGTGACATATTTGCTGCTATCAATGTATATCAGTTGCTCTGTATTGTGCATTGCTCTCCTGCTGAGGAAATAAATCACAACATAAAAAAATTTAATAAACGGCATTAAATGAACTTTCCAGATTCTCAGCTAATGATCTGGGGAAGAGGTATTGCTGTTTCCTTGCCAAGACTGTGATTTATCACATATCCTCACCACTTTACTCTCACACCTGTGCGGACAGATGTAGTTGTTTAAGGACACAGGCTTTATCATCATTTAACGTACTCTCTTCATAACAACCAGTACTCAGTGTGTGTTCTAAACTGTCACATGTTAGAATTGCATGAAGTTATGTGAAACTGGCAGGAATCTCTCTCTAATCTGTTCCTAGAACACAGCACTGCTCAGCGCCTCTGACATAAATATTACCTTTGCCTTGTTGTTATCCTGAGTAGCTAAATCAGCCATACTAGTTCAAACAGCAGAAAGAACTGGCCTGGTGCCATGTTTCCTGTTCAGCTGTTTTTCTGAGTAGAAATCTATCCTCAACAATTTTTTTACTCATGTATGAACTATGCTTAATGATGACTTCATTTATTCTACGTACTGCATATAACAGCATCTCATTCATTCATTAATTTCCAGAACCCGTTTTATCCTGTTCAGTGTAGTTGGATAGCAGGTCCTTTCATTCATAATTACTATACTGAAATATCACTTATGTAAAATGTCTAAAGTATTTTGTGCGACTTTAGTCTGATAAAAGAAGAACAGCTGAGATAAACATTTGGACCAGATGGAATTTAACAAAAAATGTGTGTTGATTTGTACTAAATCTATGTACATATTCTGTGTGTGTGTGTGTGTGTGTGTGTGTGTGTGTGTGTGTGTGTGTGTGTGTGTGTGTGTGTGTGTGTGTGTGTGTGTGTTCAAGACAGAGAGAGAAAGAGAGAGAGAGAGAGAGAGAGAGACAGAGAGAGAGACTACTAACTGCATCTGCTGTGCAATAGGTATATCTTAATGTCTATACTGTTTATCTTTGAAAAAGTGTCCACTCCCTTTTAATTAATTCATAATAGGGCATTACTTTTGGAGGAGGTCTTAATAGCTCTTATTTAAATATTGTTCAATACATTCTTGCAATACTGACCATAATGAATGAATGAATGACATGATTGTTAGTGTTTTATGCAAAACTCAGTGGTGGCATTTATGGACATCTTGCCTACCACATAATGCCACTCATGTGGCTTTGCATAGTAGTCAAGAAACTTGCTGCTCAGTAACACAGCTATGCTTTATAGAGCTGTAAAGGTTTTCAGTGCCAGGTGTAAATTTAGTACTGTTTGAGCCCAGTCTATGTAAATTATGCATTTGCATACTCTTGTGCAATGATCTGTATGGATTCTTGTATAGTACAGCAATTTATGGACATGTGTACTATGCAAGATCCATGCAGAGAAGTCCAGAAAATGCAAGTGTGCATGGCATGGCTAATCAACTGTATTGCAAGTATTATTTTCAATGGAATAATCTGAACAGGGTAACTAAACTCTACTTTGCCCTGTTCACAGGGTTGTAGCTATGGTGGGGTGAAGGGGCCCAGAAGACCCAGGTGCAAGATGTCAAAGGGAGCAATCAGGAAATGCCAGATCAGAGGTAAAGAACACTACAGGCTTTCAAAAAATGAATTCTGATAGTGCATTAACAGTCAGGGCTGAAGCACTTAAGCTCAGCACTCCTTGGGTGGCAATTAGGCTGTAGCAAGGCACTTATTTCATTTGTAGCAAGTGACTTGTTACAGTTCAAAATATTTGTTTTTTTGCTTAGCTCAGATGCTCTGTTCTTGGAGATTTTGCTCAGTTTGAAGCTGAAGTCCATTTCTGAGGGATCAGAGAGAGGCCCAAGGTACCTGAGAAGCTGGCTACAGGTCTGCCTGTTAATATTATCGATCCAGGTGAACACTGTTGTGCACTGTGTCTGTGTATGAGTATGTATGTGACTGTATATGATGGTAGGTGCTTGTGTGTGTGTGTTCTTGTCTGTCTGTGCATCATTTAATATGGGTAGGTCTGCCTCTGTGTGTCCATAAGTATGTGTATCTTGCACCTTTTGTACTATGAAGTGCAATACAAAATGCCACAGCTCCATCTCCATCATGCAATGTCACCACTCCAGGGTGAACTGTACCATAGAACCAACTGCTGCCTTCTGGACTTCATTTAAACACACACACACACACACACACACACACACACACACACACACACACACACACACACACACACACACACACACACACACACACACACACACACACAGACACACACACAGACACACACAGACACACACACACACACACAGACACACACACACACACACACACACACACACACACACACACACACACACACACACACACACACAGACACACACACACACACACACACACACACACACACACACACACACACACACACACACACACACATACATGTATTATGTTGATAGCTTAACAATATTCTGCAACATTCAGTGAATTTTGATTCTCTGAAGAACTCCATGAAAGTCACTTCCTGTGAACACTGAAGTAAGTTTCTTTTTGCAGGGGGCATATCTTTTGAAGTCCTGTGTGGACCCTCCATACCCACCACACTTGTATCTACGTATTTCACAGTCACACAACAGAGGGGTAAGAAGCAAATTCTATTAGCCCTTAAAGTGGCTTCCAAATGAGTTTACTTTGTAGCATCTTGGCACTTGCCAAAAAAAGTATTCAGTCTGCTGACATACTTCGTGTGTGTGTGTGTGTGTGTGTGTGTGTGTGTGTGTGTGTGTGTGTGTGTGTGTGTGTGTGTAAGAAGGCATAGAGTATTGCTGCACAGGTTTGTACAGCACTTATCTGAGCAGTTGTTTAAGTTGCGCAGGTGAACACTTCTTATACATGCAAATTCTGATTTAATATGATTCAGCATCATGCAGAATATGCATGCCTCTGAACCATATCACTTCAATAACTCACCTTATCTGAACAAAATGTCTTGTGACCTTCAGCCTAAGAAAAATCCCATTATAAAAGGCAACAATTTTATGCAATTTCATACTGGAGACAGTACAACATAATAATGCCATAGCCAAGAAAATAATTGTAAAAGTAAGCAGTTTGTTAATACTACTTTGCATTCCGACACACATACTGAATTGTTTGCAAAGGTGAAAAGCTTGATCTCAGCCTAGTTGGAGTTGGGGGCACTTGATGAGTTACTGCTATTCTCAGCAGGGTTACAGAGTCAGATTATTGAAACAGGTAAATGGTTCAGTTGGAAGGTTTCTCAAGTTCAGACTGCAATCTGGTACACAATCTTCTTTAGATGAGAGAGAGGCCAAAGATCATTGTTTTCATCACTAGGGTATTAAGAACAAATTACTTGTCAGTGTTTAAGAACTTGTTGGGTACAGGTTTATTGACAGTGACAGGCTAACTTTAATAAGAGTGCAACACAAGACATATAGAGAGGCTTATTTTCAAACTTCAAACGAAAATATATTTTTAAAACTGTTTTTTTTTATTCTCTGTTGCATGATACTTGAGTTACATACAATTTTCCAGTCTTTTACTGCAAGTAAGTGTGGTAATATCCATAGAAATTCAAGAACTGCTCTGAGATGCACATCTCTTCAGTAATAATTGTCAGCTGGAATTCAAGTAGTTTTTAGGAAACAGTTCTATTGTTGATGATGTATTATTTTCTAAAACATCATTCAGGTTTAAATGTTGCAGTTTCACCTCCCACCACACACAGGCATGCACTCACACAGACTTTAAGCTTCTTAATGTCTGCTTACCTGTCTTTTTAAACACCTTATTGTGCTGCTCCCCAAGGTGCAGAGGCAATCTGTTTTTTTCCATTAAGTTATTTCCTTATCTAGCTCTCAGGTCTTGCTCCCCTGAGCCTAAACATTTGCCCTTTCATCCTGAAGTTCATCAGTAACAGAAGTATATCTAGGGTTTCTTCTAGCTTCTTATCTTCAAATAACTCCTTTTAGGCATCTTTTATGAACATAGGAAATGCTGTGTTGTCACGGTCTTAATAAAACAACACGGACACCCAAAGACATTTGGCTACCTTTATTGTAATGAAAAATGAAGAACAAACATCAAACTTTATTGAAGCACACAGACCCAGTGCAACAAATAACATAGTAAAACCTAAGGGCAGCGCACCCACTCACCCTTGGATAAGCAGCATCCCCCACTTGCTCACTTATCATAGTAGTCATGAAGACAGCATCCCCGCTCACCTTAATATCATCAATTCTATAATTCCATTCCAAGTCATCCACCATCAAATCACCACCTCAGTTCCAAATATCCTACTGAGGGGTACAGAAGAGGGTCAAGCCTGACACTCTTCTCCACCCCACAAGCCATCAACAAATGGGCGGGCTGGGAGGGCAACAAGACCACACCAAAATGTGCTTACTCATCCCAGTTTCCCCTACAAAATCTCCTAAGACCCACCCTTATGCCTTACCTCACTTCCTCCTTCGGCTCCCAGCTTAACTCTTTCTTACCCACTCCCTGCCCACACAACATAACTTACCTATCTCCCTACATCTACCCCCCCCCCACTCTACTCTCACCAAGGTTGTCCCGTGACAAATTAGTCTGTTCCAAACTTCACTTCTCACGGTCCTAATAAAACAACACGGACACCCAAAGACATTTGACGACCTTTATTGTAATGAAAAATGAAGAACAAACATCAAACTTTATTGAAGCACACAGATCCAACATTGTAACAAATAATATAGTAAAACCTAAGGGCAGCACACCCACTCACCGTTAGATAAGCAGCATCCCCCACTTGCTCACTTATCATAGTAGTCATGAAGGCAGCATCCCCGCTCACCTTAATATCATCAATTCCATAATTCCATTCCAAGTCATCCACCATCAAATCACCACCTCAGTTCCAAATATCCTACTGAGGGGGACAGAAGAGGGTCAAGCCTGACCCTCTTCTCTGCCCACCAGCTCAAAAGGCTGTTCCCCCTCTGACCAAACTCCTTTTCAATAGATCTTCCACCTTCAAGGCCAGGTTAAAATTAAATAAATCAAGCCAAAAACACCCAAAGCACTTGGAAAAAGCCCACGACTCCTCTAAATGTACTTGAAATATTTATTTATCAGTCCACAGACTTAAAAAATAAAAAATACATAAAATCACCCTTCGGGCCTCAATGAGTATACATAAATGCTTCCTTAAGCAAACACACAGCGTTTTTGTCTGCAATCAGACTTCTTCAGATGAAAATACATACAAAAAAACAAAGCTTTATTTAAATACTTTCTTGCTTAATTGATAGGGACATTTCATTGGTAGAACTTCATATGACACTTTCTTCACTTATAATACATATACTTTCAAATACAATTTACAATAGTAAAAAAATAAATAAATAGTATAATAATAACATTTCTAAGAGCTCATAAACTGATTTTAGTGTATATATAAAAACACTATCTTGAAAAATACTTTCTTAAATGTAATATATATATATATATATATATATATATATATATATATATATATATATATATATACATCAGTTCAATAATATGAAAAGCTATCAAATAACACCATCTAGTGGACATTTTAACAAATTTTTTCTGTAACTCATTATTTCTGTAAGCTCATAAACCAATATTAGCGTATATATATAAAAACACTATCTTGAAAAATAACTTTCTTAAATATCAGTTCATTAATATCAAAAGGTATCAATTAGCACCATCTAGTGGACATTTTAAAAAATAATTTCTGTTAATTCATGAATAAAATCCCACAATAAAACACAATCAAACAAAATGACATATTCAAATCCTAAAACTTGTATTTATCTAAAAACTGTCTAAAAAGTAAATAATCAGAAAATTATCTAAACGTATGTGTATAAGAAGGTTTTAAAACCAAGACTTAAAGGTATTACAGTTTTGTTGACCTTAGTTTCAACAGTGGGTTAAGGGAAACTGAATCATTAAGCCCTGGGAACTTTGTGGCTTCCAATGACAATTGCCAATAAAAGTTCTATTTATTATACCTTTCTTCTGATAATTTTTAGAATTTGTTAAATATTTATCAGAGTCTAGAGAATTTTTAAAATTTACATATAAAATTGATAAAAATAAGCTTGAATATTTAGACATCTCTATTTCGAAGCAGGTGGGTAGCTTTAGTTCTAAAGTATATAGAAAGGAGACATTCTCAAACTCCTATTTAGCTTTTGATAGTGCGCACCCCTTTTATCAGAATAAAGGTATACTAAAGGGACAATACGTAAGGGGGAGTAGGATGACATCAAAGGATGTTGATTTTGAGGACGAATGTAAAAAACTATTTGATATGTTTTATGAAAGAGGTTACCCTCTGGACTTGACCAAGAAAGTGGAACAAGAAATAAGAGAGGGAAGAAAAGGGGAATCCAAGCCTATTTTGGGTGAGGGTTTCCCTATGAGTGAATTAAACCAACATGACTTGTTAAATAAGGGTAATAGAGAACTGGTTAGTAGTTTTGTAACTGACTTAATAAGGGTAATAGAGAACTGGTTAGTAGTTTTGTAACTGACTTTAATGCAGACTCAAATGCAATTAGGGTAACATTAGAGAAAGAATTGGCCAGGTTTAGTGCCACATCAGACCTGGAGACTATTTTTAACAAACCTTTTAAATGCACCTACCGTAAGGGTAAGAGTATTAAAAACATTTTGGACCACAATAAGAATGATTTTATATCTTGTAAAAAAGACAAAGTGGATACTTTTAAATGTGGACGCTGCTCCCAACTTGCATGGATTAATAAAACGGATACAGTGTACCTTAAACATAGGGACAGGTTAATAGTGAGTAAAAGTTTTGCAAACTGTGAAACAAATGGGACAGTTTATTTGGTTACTTGTAATAAATGTGATTCATTCTATGTAGGGAAATTGGAGAAAGCTAAAAAGTACAATGTATGACCATTATTATGATACTAGGAATAATTGTAAAAATAACACCCTATTTAGGCATACACAACAATGCCAAGAAGCAATGTTTTTCTTTTTTGTCCTAGAAGTGGTACGCAAGGAGATTAGGGGTGACCCATGGGAAGCCTAACTTGAGTATAAAGAACTTTATTGGCAATTGTCATAGGAAGCCACAAAGTTCTCAGGGCTTAATGATTCGGTTTCCCTTAAGCCAGTGCTGAAACTAAGGTCTGCGAAACTGTAAACCCTTAAGTCTTGGTTTTAAAACCTTCATATATACATAATTTTAGATAATTTTCTGATAATTTATTTTTTAGACAGTTTTTAGATAAATACAAGTTTTAGGATTTGAATATGTCATTTTGTTTGATTGTGTTTTATTGTGGGATTTTATTCATGAATTAACAGAAATTATTTTTTAAAATGTCCACTAGGTGGTGCTAATTGATACCTTTTGATATTAATGAACTGATATTTAAGAAAGTTATTTTTCAAGATAGTGTTTTTATATATACACTAATATTGGTTTATGAGCTATTAGAAATGTTATTATTATACTATTTATTTATTATTTTACTATTTTAGTGTAAATTGTATTTGAAAGTATATGTATTATAAATGAAAAAAAGTGTCATATGAAGTTCTACCAATGAAATGTTCCTATCAATAAAGCAAGAAAGTATTTAAATGGAGCTTTGTTTTTGTATGCATTTTCATCTGAAGAACTCTGATTGCAGACGAATACGCTGTGTGTTTGCTTAAGGAAACGTTTATGTATACTTATTGAGGCTCGAATAGGGTTGCCACCTTTTCCAATGGCCAAAGTGGGACATTTTCGGGACAAACATCAGATTTTACAGGCTGCCACATACCCACGATCAGTACAAAGGATAGAACTTAACTTTTTTGCCTAAATAATAGCTTATTCTTGTAGCATTTTAGTTGCTTATTCTGTTTCTTATAACATTTAGGTATTTTAGATACAGAATAACTGTTTTATGCAACTATTACATACAATATAGGACATAATTATGTCCTACAATCTTATGACATTTGCCATTTTTATTATTTTTTGTCAGGACACAACTGCCCAATGAGGGACTGTCCCTCACAAAGTGGGACAGGTGGTAACCCTACGCCCGAAGGGGTGATTTTATGCATTTTTTTAATTTTTTAAGTGTGTGGAGTGATAAATAAATATTTCAACTACATTTAGAGGAGTTGTGGGCTTTTTTCAAGTGCTTTGGGTGGTTTTGGTTTCATTTTTATTGTCAGAGCACTGTAGTCCAGTTCATTTGTGATTAAATAAATCAAGCCCAAATTCATTAACATGAACTCCATCTGACCTGTACCATACAGGGTCCCTGCTTTCAAACTCCTCATGCCTTATTGTATGCACCCCAATGTCCTTCAGACATTTCGTCAGCGTAAAATGAATATACCTCCAAGCTCTGTCCACCACCACAAAATTCCTTGCCTCTCTCCACACCAGCTGGGGAATACAGACCATATTAAACCACAAACGGATACATCCTTCTTAACACTAACACATCCTCATAAATTTGATATACCAACTGCCTTTTCGTAACCCTACCAAAATCATTCCCCCCTAAATGAATCAACAACAACTGCAGCAACCCCCATTGACTCTGTAACCCAATAAATACCTGCAATATCCTGCTCCACATCAACCCTCTAACACCATGCCAGATCACCTTCCATCCAAAAGTGGACCAGTCCCAAATTCATTCCGTTGCAACTAATTGCTGCACACCTAGCTGCCCAAAAGACAAAAGAATGATCCAAGATGACGATCCTTCCGTTACCTAAAAAAATATATATTGTAAGCACCTGCCACAAAGCTACTTAATATAAGACAAAAAGGCATTGGAAGACCACCTTCCCATCCTCTTGATGACTTCAATAGAACTTCCTTCCTTCACGATCTCCGATGCCCTACCCATCCTAAAAGAATGAGAATAAAACTTATCCCCTTCTAAACCGACACTACAAAGAACCCTTCTCATAATCAAATTTAATTGCTCACCCATCAAGCCTTTACCACCTCCTGACGTAAAAAACAAATCTTGCACCTGAACCACCCACAATCTCTTTCCCCACACCACAGGACATCTTTAACTGACCTTTGTTGCTTCCAGTACCATCAAGGCCCCATGTCCCTCCTGATCTGTTTCTGAAAACTGCAGCTGGATGTGCACCGCCCTAGGCAACATCAACACACCCTCCCATAATAACGAACCCAATAACTCAGACACTCTGAACACCCCACAATACATCCACACTCTAACCATGCTCCACACCACATACTCCTCCAAGAATCCACACACCTTACCTAAACCCCGTAGCAACCGGCTTAAGATCTCCTTCATCACCGGCCATCACCTATCTACTACCCCACCTTCAACTCTGCCCCAACCCTTTAATACTCGACTCACCACCGATGACCTAGTCCAATCCTGCAACCCAGGCAAACGAGTGAAAGCAGCAATAGCTGCCAACACCACCCTCACTGTCCTAACTGCCTGTCCCTGTTACCTCAAGATGGCCAAGTAACACAACAACAAAACTGCTGACCACTCACACTCCTCATCCGGTAACTGCCTCAAGAACTGGTCGAAATGAAATAATGCCCTACCGTATTTCTCCTCGTACACACCGCCCATGACTGTTGCACCAACCTGCCAATTACTATGGACCGATCTCTCAAATGTCCTCCGGAATGACTGCCGGTTGCAATGCTGCTGTTGTGGCCACCTGCCAAAACCTGCAAAACTGAAAACGAGACAAGCTATCAGCTATCTCATTTTTAACCCCAGGCACATACAATGCTATTAAGGAAAAGTTAATCATCAAACTTTGCAAAACCAGTTTCCTGAGAACAAGTAACAAATGAGAAGATCTAGCCATCTTAACCTGCAACACTCTCACCACTGCAGTATTATCCGAATAAAAAAACACCCTCTTACCATTCAAACAATCCTGCCAAACCACCAAAGCCGCCCAAATTGGCATCAGCTCCAAAAAGGGAACATCCCATTTTCACTCTTCTGACCAATGCTCCAGCCAAGGGGTGGAAAACCATTGGCCTGCAAAGTAAGCACCCATGCCCAGACCCACAGATGCATCAGTAAACAACTGTACCTCCCATTGCTCTACCCAGTCTGACTGCCAGAATGAGATCACATTAAACTGTTCCAAAAACTTCATCCACAACTCTAAATCCTCTCGCACTAGCTTACTGACCCACACCCTGTGCTGCTTACTCCTCCATCCTTTCAAAAGGAATGCTACAGACTGGCAAAACATGCACCCTGGATGCACAGCCCTACAAGTAAAATTCATCAAACCCAAATATTCCATAGCCTCCCGCACTCGAAACTTGGGTTTGGACTTCACCCAGCAGATTTTCTCCTACAGCCGAAACAACTTGTCCTGCGGTAAACAAAACAAACCTTGACCTGCATCCACTGTCAAGCCCAAAAAATCCAACACTTTCGCAGGGCCCTCCAACTTAGGCTTAGCCAAAGGAACTCCAAGGGACTCACACATCCCCACAAACTCATGCAGAGCTGCCTGCGCCTTATCTCTACCATTACCCGCCAGCAAAAAGTCATCTAAATAGTGCACTGCTTGCTAATCCTCCACCCTCTGCTGCCAAATCCAATGGAGTGCTAAGCTAAAGTTTTCAAAAGTGGAACACGCCACTACACATCCCATAGGCATGGCAGTATCAAAATAAAATTTATCCCCAACCACCATGCCCAACAAAGACCAATCTTCCTCCCCCACCAGCAACAACTGAAAAGCCAACTCTATATCTACTTTAACTAACCAGGGATCCTCAAAACTCCTGATAACTCAGACTGCATCATCCAAAGATGAATAAGTGACCTTAACCTCAGCACTGGGTATGAAGTTATTCACAGACTTACCCCCAGGGTAGGACAAATGATGAATTAAATGAAATTCACCTTGCTGTTTCTTAGGAACCAAACCTAATGGTGGCACTTTAGAGTGGGAAAATGGAGGACAACTAAATGGACCCAACAATCTCCCTGCTTGACACTCCTTGTCAATCAACTCCCGCAAAGTCCCCTCTCTCCCTCTTACAGACTTCAAATATTTACCCACCATACCATCCCCCACCAACATGGATTTAATTGAAACCCCCTTGAAAAACCCTCAATCAATTCCCCTACCACTCTTGGCAGCAAATAATGGGCCAGGAGCAATTCCAAAATCTGGACCTTAATAGGGGAATGAGTCCCCCGGTCACCCCCTAACTCCAAAAAAGAACCCCCCTTTGCCCCCAAAAATTACCCCGGCTTCGACCACCTAGCAATGCTAGGGAAGAACCAACCCAACCTCTAGGACCCACAGAATAAGACTTCTGCCCCCCCAACAGGGCCCCCACCCTGCCCACATTGTGTCACAGCATGAACTCCTATACACTTAGAGCAACTATGTGAAAATTTACAACCTACCCAAGAACACATCCCTGCGTTAAACACCCAGCATATCTCAGAATCTCCCTCTGATTGCTGAGCCAACCTACTACTGCATACACCAGTGTCCATCATGGTAGAAAGCCAAATGTCCAGGTGTCTAACCTCCCACCGCATGGATTTATCCACTGCCTTCTGCTTACGAAACTTCTGGTCATACCAAAATCATGTGTAGCCTGGCCGTAGCCTCTGTGCTTCCCTGATAGTCACAAAATAAGCCAAAAGCAGAAGAGCCTGCAAAATGTCACTCTCCAACCAAACCGCCATGTAGTATATAAAACCAAGGACCCAATTATCCCATGACCTAGGCTGACATCTACCTACCCTTCTGCGACCTAAGGCTGCCAATGCTGCCAAATGGTCCTTCCCATTAGCCGACTCTGCCTCTGTCAACCGTTGAACCCCATTAGCATCAAGTAATTCGAACATATCAATGAATTCCTCTTTCCAAATCTTCTCCTTCACCACCATAGATATGTGGGGGTCAATACAATGGGTGCCCCTGCCTGACGTAAGGCCTGGGTCATCAATCCCCGGTCATGACCAAAGTCAGACCCCACCTCCTCCAAGTCAGACCCCAACTCATGATCAAGCAAGGACAGAGTATTATCAAAAACTCCCTCACAATCAACTAACACCTCTAAACCCCTACCCACTACCTCACCTTGTACCCCTTCACTGCACCCTGGCTCTCCCCCCAGAGCTGTTGCTATCTCCTGACTCCCCGTTAGACCTGATAAAGAATTACCTGCAGAAGATGAAGGGGCCACCACCGGCGTCACAACCTCCATTGCCGCCTCTTCCATCACTGACTGCCTGGCTCTCTTCACTCTCGAGCCCCCGCTGCAGGGACCGTCTGCCTCTTCCGTCGAGTTTTCGGATCCTGTGCACTAGTTGATGGAACTTCCTTAGCCATGTCCTTGAACAGGTCCTCTCCCTGTGCCACAATAGCAGCCCATCTTTGTCGCAATGCCTCCGCCATGATAACTAGAGAAAGAAAGAAAAGTTGTTAACACATAGAGAGAAAAAAAAACACTATAAATCGATATGACTTAAATAAACCCCTACTGGATTATAAATTATGTAAACATCCACCTTGTTAAAGTAAACCAAAGATAGTAATAATCTCCTTCTACACTAAAGGAAATAATGGGCCCTGCCAGGGATTGAACCCAGAAACCAGAACCCTTCCCCCTATAGTCAGCCACCACACCACTAGGCCATCTGGGATTTTCTCAGTAAAATCAAAGGCAATACCTCTACATCAACATAACAGCTTTGCCAAAGCTCGAGCCCAGGACCCTTTACACTATCATCAGGAAAACATGCCACAAGGCCATCAGGGAATTGGGAGAACAGAGCACCGCTAGCAGTTTGAATGCCATACAGTAAAACCCTCCTCCCTCTAACACATAACCTACTTATTCTGGCCAGGAACAGACAGTGTCCAAAAGCAACAGAAATGTACTAAAAGAAAACTTTTCTCATTAACTATTTATTTATTTTTTTTTTTTTTTAATGTTTATTGTATTACTTTTGAATATGCAGCTCTGGTGTGTCACCACCATGCATGCGCACACCAGAGCAGACAAGCGCCTCCACCTCACAAGGACCCTTCAAGTCCATGCAATAATAAGAAACTCGTTTTTTTTGTTTTTTACTCAAGGGAGAAGCAATTAGCCTCTCCTGGTCCACCTATCTCCAGAACAAAGCCCTCTATTACCCACACCATGAGCACTACCAGGGAGAATTAATAATGACAGGGGCCGCAAATAATGTCTCACAACTACTCTGCATTACTTCCTCCATGCCAAGCTGAAGATGTACTGTGTAGAACGCAATGGATTTGACTTTAAAATTAATGCCAGCTATAAACATGCACCTCACTCGCACTCCGGCCTTATCTCCACCACAACCTCCTGTAGCCTGGAATACCCTCACGAATGCAGCGTCTCTTTACATGTGTGTATACACACACACACACACACACACACACACACATATATATATATATATATATATATATATATATATATATTTTTTTTTTTATACTAGACCCAAAACCACCATGCAGATGTGTGAGCTGCCATTAACAGCACACATAGAAGCCCGCGAAACCACCACTACCACCTGGTAAACCCAGGACCGGTGAACTCTACAAAGAACAAGATCCTTTGATACCAAAGGCAAGTATGCTATCTACTGCACCGCTCAAACCACTTGAAAGCCATCAAAGCCGACAAATGAAGGCTGAGGTAATCAAACTCTATAACACAGGAACTACAGCTTAAGGCCTTAACCCTCTGCCAAAATGGCAAAACAAAATAACCAAGGATGATCCAAACTCTGCACTATATCCAGGTGATGTAAGGGACAAATATGTTAGTGCTAAAACCGAGCTACTAACCACAGCCTTCCCTGGTTAACCCAGAAAACATTATTTCTCAATGAAGCCATGCAGCAAAGCAACAGATGCAGTAACAAATCAGAGCCACACTGCCCCCCAAAATCACAAAAGCAGGAGACAACAGCTGAAAATTTACATTAGCCCCCTGCTATCGCCCCTAATACTGGGGCACTGTAACTGTGACCATACTTTCAAATGCACAGCAGAAGGGAGGGAGAAAAAATATATATATAACTATACCTAACAGCACTGCTTACCTTCCTGCCAATGTAACAATCCAAGGCCTACCTTACACAAAAGGTCATCTGGGATGTGATTCTGCTATACCAACAAGACTATGGGCCAGATTCACGAAGGCTTGCAAGGAGTCTAAGAGTAGAGTAAGACTCCATGCAGCCAACATGTCCGTCGAGCGATCCAGGAACAGCCGGTAAGGGCGTGCAACAGAGCTCCCAAAACGAGTCCTACACGGACAGGGCTTGGATATGCAAATTACCTCAATTGCAGTCGAAAGCTATGCAAATGAGGTAAATTTGCAATCCAGGAAACCCGAACCTGTCCGTGTAAGAGTAGTGTTATTTGCAGAAATGTACTCAGTTGACAACTGAGTACGGTTCTGCAAATAGCAAAACGGAGCCGTGACAGCTCCAAAAAAAGGATGCCTCCAGTTGAGGAAGCATGCCAATGGCCAAACATATGGCCATTGGCAACGTTCACTGATGCAAAATAAAACTAAAATAATTTTTTTTTTTCATCCCGATCTCCGGGGTGTAAGCGTAGCGCAGTGCCGCACAAACATGCTGCACTCTAAAAACCAGAAAATCAATAAGTAAGATCCACAAATTAGGATTTTATTGCTATTCTGAATTTGCAATGCAAGGGAATGGCAGGCTGAAGACAACATGGCTACCGAGTAAAGGTTGCTAAGGGGGGAAGCTCAGTCTAAGAGATGTAACCAAGCATTAGTAGGCACTCCTATGCAAATGAGGGTTAGGTTAGTGAATCGCAAGTTTACATAGCAAATGAGCACAGTCAGTGGAGTGTAGGAGTAGGATAAGGGGAGTAACAGAGTAGAAGATAGGTGACATCATGAGGGGGATAAAGTGAAGCTCATTGGAGCAGAGAGGCATGTGTCAGCTGTCATTTACACATCATTGGAAGAGGTGTGCCAACAGGTAGGCTAGGTAAAGGCAAGAAATTGAAGGTGTATGCCGTGGATAACACTAAAGTTTCTTGCTGAGCGTGTATGCGCGCAGATCTCTATTCAGAATCTTCACAAATCCTTATCTGTCTATTCAGAATCTTCACAAATCCTTATCTGTTTAAAAACTTTCATTTGACTCTGTGGTGCTTTGCTGTCTTAGGCTATTGTATAAACTGAAACATTTACTCTGTGTAATTATCTCTTGGCTAGTGGGGGCTGGTTCTTTTGTGTTCTTGTAAAAAAAAAGTTGTTGTTCTGGTCTTGCCCTAACTTTGGTAGGCTGTCTTTGCACACAGTGCAGGCTGGAGAAGTTGTTTGACTGCAACTGAGCTACAAAATATAAGTATCTTTTGATTATTTTTACAGATTACTGTTTTTATAATTTAATATATATAAAGTACTTTGTCTATTCAGAATCTTCACAAATCCTTATCTGTTTAAAAACTTTCATTTGACTCTGTAGTGCTTTGCTGTCTTAGGCTATTGTATAAACTGAAACATTTACTCTGTGTAATTATCTCTTGGCTAGTGGGGGCTGGTTCTTTTGTGTTCTTGTAAAAAAAAAGTTGTTGTTCTGGTCTTGCCCTAACTTTGGTAGGCTGTCTTTGCACACAGTGCAGGCTGGAGAAGTTGTTTGACTGCAACTGAGCTACAAAATATAAGTATCTTTTGATTATTTTTACAGATTACTGTTTTTATAATTTAATATATATAAAGCACTTTGTCTATTCAGAATCTTCACAAATCCTTATCTGTTTAAAAACTTTCATTTGACTCTGTAGTGCTTTGCTGTCTTAGGCTATTGTATAAACTGAAACATTTACTCTGTGTAATTATCTCTTGGCTAGTGGGGGCTGGTTCTTTTGTGTTCTTGTAAAAAAAACGTTGTTGTTCTGGTCTTGCCCTAACTTTGGTAGGCTGTCTTTGCACACAGTGCAGGCTGGAGAAGTTGTTTGACCGCAACTGAGCTACAAAATATAAGTATCTTTTGATTATTTTTACAGATTACTGTTTTTATAATTTAATATATATAAAGCACTTTGTCTATTCAGAATCTTCACAAATCCTTATCTGTTTAAAAACTTTAATTTGACTCTGTAGTGCTTTGCTGTCTTAGGCTATTGTATAAACTGAAACATTTACTCTGTGTAACTATCTCTTGGCTAGTGGGGGCTGGTTCTTTTGTGTTCTTGTAAAAAAAAGTTGTTGTTCTGGTCTTGCCCTAACTTTGGTAGGCTGTCTTTGCACACAGTGCAGACTGGAGAAGTTGTTTGACCGCAACTGAGCTACAAAATATAAGTATCTTTTGATTATTTTTACAGATTACTGTTTTTATAATTTAATATATATAAAGCACTTTGTCTATTCAGAATCTTCACAAATCCTTATCTGTTTAAAAACTTTAATTTGACTCTGTAGTGCTTTGCTGTCTTAGGCTATTGTATAAACTGAAACATTTACTCTGTGTAATTATCTCTTGGCTAGTGGGGGCTGGTTCTTTTGTGTTCTTGTAAAAAAGTTGTTGTTCTGGTCTTGCCCTAACTTTGGTAGGCTGTCTTTGCACACAGTGCAGGCTGGAGAAGTTGTTTGACCAAGAACTGAGCTACAAAATATAAGTATCTTTTGATTATTTTTGCAGATTACTGTTTTTATAATTTAATATATATAAAGCACTTTGTCTATTCAGAATCTTCACAAATCCTTATCTGTTTAAAAACTTTCATTTGACTCTGTAGTGCTTTGCTGTCTTAGGCTATTGTATAAACTGAAACATTTACTCTGTGTAATTATCTCTTGGCTAGTGGGGGCTGGTTCTTTTGTGTTCTTGTAAAAAAAAGTTGTTGTTCTGGTCTTGCCCTAACTTTGGTAGGCTGTCTTTGCACACAGTGCAGGCTGGAGAAGTTGTTTGACCGCAACTGAGCTACAAAATATAAGTATCTTTTGATTATTTTTACAGATTACTGTTTTTATAATTTAATATATAAAGCACTTTGTCTATTCAGAATCTTCACAAATCCTTATCTGTTTAAAAACTTTAATTTGACTCTGTAGTGCTTTGCTGTCTTAGGCTATTGTATAAACTGAAACATTTACTCTGTGTAATTATCTCTTGGCTAGTGGGGGCTGGTTCTTTTGTGTTCTTGTAAAAAAAAAGTTGTTGTTCTGGTCTTGCCCTAACTTTGGTAGGCTGTCTTTGCACACAGTGCAGGCTGGAGAAGTTGTTTGACCGCAACTGAGCTACAAAATATAAGTATCTTTTGATTATTTTTACAGATTACTGTTTTTATAATTTAATATATATAAAGCACTTTGTCTATTCAGAATCTTCACAAATCCTTATCTGTTTAAAACTTTCATTTGACTCTGTAGTGCTTTGCTGTCTTAGGCTATTGTATAAACTGAAACATTTACTCTGTGTAATTATCTCTTGGCTAGTGGGGGCTGGTTCTTTTGTGTTCTTGTAAAAAAAAGTTGTTGTTCTGGTCTTGCCCTAACTTTGGTAGGCTGTCTTTGCACACAGTGCAGGCTGGAGAAGTTGTTTGACCGCAACTGAGCTACAAAATATAAGTATCTTTTGATTATTTTTACAGATTACTGTTTTTATAATTTAATATATATAAAGCACTTTGTCTATTCAGAATCTTCACAAATCCTTATCTGTTTAAAAACTTTAATTTGACTCTGTAGTGCTTTGCTGTCTTAGGCTATTGTATAAACTGAAACATTTACTCTGTGTAATTATCTCTTGGCTAGTGGGGCTGGTTCTTTTGTGTTCTTGTAAAAAAAAAGTTGTTGTTCTGGTCTTGCCCTAACTTTGGTAGGCTGTCTTTGCACACAGTGCAGGCTGGAGAAGTTGTTTGACCGCAACTGAGCTACAAAATATAAGTATCTTTTGATTATTTTACAGATTACTGTTTTATAATTTAATATATATAAAGCACTTTGTCTATTCAGAATCTTCACAAATCCTTATCTGTTTAAAAACTTTCATTTGACTCTGTAGTGCTTTGCTGTCTTAGGCTATTGTATAAACTGAAACATTTACTCTGTGTAATTATCTCTTGGCTAGTGGGGCTGGTTCTTTTGTGTTCTTGTAAAAAAGTTGTTGTTCTGGTCTTGCCCTAACTTTGGTAGGCTGTCTTTGCACACAGTGCAGGCTGGAGAAGTTGTTTGACCGCAACTGAGCTACAAAATATAAGTATCTTTTGATTATTTTTACAGATTACTGTTTTTATAATTTAATATATATAAAGCACTTTGTCTATTCAGAATCTTCACAAATCCTTATCTGTTTAAAAACTTTCATTTGACTCTGTAGTGCTTTGCTGTCTTAGGCTATTGTATAAACTGAAACATTTACTCTGTGTAATTATCTCTTGGCTAGTGGGGGCTCGTTCTTTTGTGTTCTTGTAAAAAAAACGTTGTTGTTCTGGTCTTGCCCTAACTTTGGTAGGCTGTCTTTGCACACAGTGCAGGCTGGAGAAGTTGTTTGACCGCAACTCAGCTACAAAATATAAGTATCTTTTGATTATTTTTACAGATTACTGTTTTTATAATTTAATATATATAAAGCACTTTGTCTATTCAGAATCTTCACAAATCCTTATCTGTTTAAAAACTTTCATTTGACTCTGTAGTGCTTTGCTGTCTTAGGCTATTGTATAAACTGAAACATTTACTCTGTGTAATTATCTCTTGGCTAGTGGGGGCTGGTTCTTTTGTGTTCTTGTAAAAAAAAAAGTTGTTGTTCTGGTCTTGCCCTAACTTTGGTAGGCTGTCTTTACACACAGTGCAGGCTGGAGAAGTTGTTTGACCGCAACTGAGCTACAAAATATAAGTATCTTTTGATTATTTTTACAGATTACTGTTTTTATAATTTAATATATATAAAGCACTTTGTCTATTCAGAATCTTCACAAATCCTTATCTGTTTAAAAACTTTCATTTGACTCTGTAGTGCTTTGCTGTCTTAGGCTATTGTATAAACTGAAACATTTACTCTGTGTAATTATCTCTTGGCTAGTGGGGCTGGTTCTTTTGTGTTCTTGTAAAAAAAAGTTGTTGTTCTGGTCTTGCCCTAACTTTGGTAGGCTGTCTTTGCACACAGTGCAGGCTGGAGAAGTTGTTTGACCGCAACTGAGCTACAAAATATAAGTATCTTTTGATTATTTTTACAGATTACTGTTTTTATAATTTAATATATATAAAGCACTTTGTCTATTCAGAATCTTCACAAATCCTTATCTGTTTAAAAACTTTAATTTGACTCTGTAGTGCTTTGCTGTCTTAGGCTATTGTATAAACTGAAACATTTACTCTGTGTAATTATCTCTTGGCTAGTGGGGCTGGTTCTTTTGTGTTCTTGTAAAAAAGTTGTTGTTCTGGTCTTGCCCTAACTTTGGTAGGCTGTCTTTGCACACAGTGCAGGCTGGAGAAGTTGTTTGACCGCAACTGAGCTACAAAATATAAGTATCTTTTGATTATTTTACAGATTACTGTTTTTATAATTTAATATATATAAAGCACTTTGTCTATTCAGAATCTTCACAAATCCTTATCTGTTTAAAAACTTTCATTTGACTCTGTAGTGCTTTGCTGTCTTAGGCTATTGTATAAACTGAAACATTTACTCTGTGTAATTATCTCTTGGCTAGTGGGGGCTGGTTCTTTTGTGTTCTTGTAAAAAAAAAGTTGTTGTTCTGGTCTTGCCCTAACTTTGGTAGGCTGTCTTTGCACACAGTGCAGGCTGGAGAAGTTGTTTGACCTTAACTGAGCTACAAAATATAAGTATCTTTTGATTATTTTTACAGATTACTGTTTTTATAATTTAATATATATAAAGCACTTTGTCTATTCAGAATCTTCACAAATCCTTATCTGTTTAAAAACTTTAATTTGACTCTGTAGTGCTTTGCTGTCTTAGGCTATTGTATAAACTGAAACATTTACTCTGTGTAATTATCTCTTGGCTAGTGGGGGCTGGTTCTTTTGTGTTCTTGTAAAAAAAAGTTGTTGTTCTGGTCTTGCCCTAACTTTGGTAGGCTGTCTTTGCACACAGTGCAGGCTGGAGAAGTTGTTTGACCGCAACTGAGCTACAAAATATAAGTATCTTTTGATTATTTTACAGATTACTGTTTTTATAATTTAATATATATAAAGCACTTTGTCTATTCAGAATCTTCACAAATCCTTATCTGTTTAAAAACTTTCATTTGACTCTGTAGTGCTTTGCTGTCTTAGGCTATTGTATAAACTGAAACATTTACTCTGTGTAATTATCTCTTGGCTAGTGGGGGCTGGTTCTTTTGTGTTCTTGTAAAAAAAAGTTGTTGTTCTGGTCTTGCCCTAACTTTGGTAGGCTGTCTTTGCACACAGTGCAGGCTGGAGAAGTTGTGTGACCAAGAACTGAGCTACAAAATATAAGTATCTTTTGATTATTTTACAGATTACTGTTTTTATAATTTAATATATATAAAGCACTTTGTCTATTCAGAATCTTCACAAATCCTTATCTGTTTAAAAACTTTCATTTGACTCTGTAGTGCTTTGCTGTCTTAGGCTATTGTATAAACTGAAACATTTACTCTGTGTAATTATCTCTTGGCTAGTGGGGGCTGGTTCTTTTGTGTTCTTGTAAAAAAAAGTTGTTGTTCTGGTCTTGCCCTAACTTTGGTAGGCTGTCTTTGCACACAGTGCAGGCTGGAGAAGTTGTTTGACCGCAACTGAGCTACAAAATATAAGTATCTTTTGATTATTTTTACAGATTACTGTTTTTATAATTTAATATATATAAAGCACTTTGTCTATTCAGAATCTTCACAAATCCTTATCTGTTTAAAAACTTTCATTTGACTCTGTAGTGCTTTGCTGTCTTAGGCTATTGTATAAACTGAAACATTTACTCTGTGTAATTATCTCTTGGCTAGTGCGGGCTGGTTCTTTTGTGTTCTTGTAAAAAAGTTGTTGTTCTGGTCTTGCCCTAACTTTGGTAGGCTGTCTTTGCACACAGTGCAGGCTGGAGAAGTTGTGTGACCGCAACTGAGCTACAAAATATAAGTATCTTTTGATTATTTTTACAGATTACTGTTTTTTATAATTTAATATATATAAAGCACTTTGTCTATTCAGAATCTTCACAAATCCTTATCTGTTTAAAAACTTTCATTTGACTCTGTAGTGCTTTGCTGTCTTAGGCTATTGTATAAACTGAAACATTTACTCTGTGTAATTATCTCTTGGCTAGGGGGGCTGGTTCTTTTGTGTTCTTGTAAAAAAAAAGTTGTTGTTCTGGTCTTGCCCTAACTTTGGTAGGCTGTCTTTGCACACAGTGCAGGCTGGAGAAGTTGTTTGACCGCAACTGAGCTACAAAATATAAGTATCTTTTGATTATTTTTACAGATTACTGTTTTTATAATTTAATATATATAAAGCACTTTGTCTATTCAGAATCTTCACAAATCCTTATCTGTTTAAAAACTTTAATTTGACTCTGTAGTGCTTTCTTAGTCTATTTTGTCCCACCCTCCCTCGCTGTTGGTGTCTTGCTCTTATACTTGGTGGCTTTGCAGTTGCCCGCCCCTACTGTGACACACCTCCCAGTCTAGTGTCATTAGCTCATTCTTCTTAATACAGAGAGAACATTTGATAAGGCCTTCTGTTCCTCCTTTTTCCCTTTTCAAAAAGTAAAACAAAACTTTTTTTTCTTTTTCGCCTGAACCTTCTTGTGTTCTGACTGTCCTTCTCAAACATATTGGAAATATACAGTATATTTCAGAGCATTTGTTATAACTGTATTTTCTATAACTGATTTAAGTATTTTTTTTCTGGCTTTTTGAATATTTACTGCTTAGCGACTGCATCTTAGCCTGTTTATACAGCTCTGCATTCTATTTAAACTGTTTTTGTGTTGATTAACTGTTTTGCACTCTTAAAAAGTTATTTGTTGCTTAATTTTACCTGTAGGCTAACACACTCAAGTGTGCTAGCCGCTTAAAAGCATTTACTGTCTGTTTTTTTCTTTGTCTCTGTAAAAAAAAAAAAAAAATCTCTTGTTTTCCCACCTTACTGAACTAGAGTAGTCCAGTTTCAGAGTTGCTGATCCCTGGGCTTTGTTTTTAGTTCCTGTTACTGATCCATTGCCTTATTAGGAAGGAGGGAAGTTTCTTTGCTTACCAGTGGGAGTGGGAAGCACTGAGCAGCCTTTTTGTCCGAATTGGTGAGGTTTCAGCCAGAAACTAGTAGTCCATTGGTCGTTTTGGGCCAATTCCTAGCTCCTTTCAGCCCCCTGCTATAAAACACGCTAAACACGCGTTTCCAGCTTGTACCAACTCAGCACAGATCCTCATGGTGGCCTGCAGAGTGATCCAAGCAGCAGAGAGCTAAAAGAGTGACTTTCTACCAGATATAAGTATTTTTTGTGGCTTTCCCACTGTTATTAAGCTAGCGACTGCATTTCACCTGTTTTACTGCTATTTTAAGTGATTTCTGCATTTTACACTGTTTATTGCACTTTAAGTTACTAATTGTTGCAAATTGTTTCTGTAGGCTACACACTAAAGTGCGCTAGCCGATTTACAGCATTTATAGCATTTACTGTCTGTTTTTCCTTATCTCTGTAATAAAACAAAAATCTCTTGTTTTCCCGCCTTACTGAACTAGAGTAGTCCAGTTTCAGAGTTGCTGATCCCTGGGCTTTGTTTTTAGTTCCTGTTACTGATTCATTGCCTTATTAGGAAGGAGGGAAGTTTCTTTGCTTACCAGTGGGAGTGGGAAGCACTGAGTGGCCTTTTTGTCCGATTTGGTGAAGTTTCAGCCAGAAACTAGTAGTCCATTGGTCGTTTTGGGCCAATTCCTAGCTCCTTCAGCCCCTGCTATAAAACACGCTAAACGCGTTAGCGCAGAGTTGCCACTGTTGCACACAAGAGCAGCGGCGGTTAAACAAGGTTAAACTATTCGGGCCATCTAAATTCCACTCTTCAAATTTTCCCTTAGAACTACCTTCCTCGAGCTGTACTGCTGATCTAACCAGCATATCCTATAACTGAAAAGTTCATCTCTACTTGATTCCCAAGTAGACTATTCTCTATCTGTAAAGCCTAGCACTTACTCCTACAGTACTTGCACCTTGATAAAGCACTCTTATTATAGATAGTACCCCACCAGCCTAAAACCCACTTCCCCGGAGTCCTTTGAAAGTCTCTTTATCTACTACTTCTAGTATGTCGAGGATCAGTTGCTAGTGTCCTCTCCAGCTCAACTGGTGAACCTGGGAATATTGAGGCAATGTTACAATTGCCTCATGTACACAGACAATCCTCTCCTTCTCCCACAAAACACAAATACATGCGAGAGATGCAACTATCGGCCAAACTGGAGGCTGAGCTCTCTCAACATAGGACTGGCAAGACCAGACAGGAGGAGAAGGTAACCACACACAATACATACCCAGTCACACATGGTACCATCACAACTTCAAATCATACACATACTCACACAAAGACATACTCGGAGGCTCTGATCAAAATTTACCAAAACAGCAGAGGCCACCAAAGCAGACACCCAAACAACTACCACCTCACGACCCAACACATGCAACACATAGACCACACAGTCAGAGTGTCAAACAGTCACAGCCCTTAAGGCCAAACAAAATGCCAGACACACTTGTCATTGGTGATTCCATAGTCAGACACACTGACGCCCGCTCACCAGACTGAGTAAGGAGAAGGTCACAGTAAGCTGCCTGTCGGGCGCTAGAATCCGCCACATAACGCAAGCACTCAGGTCTCTCAACAGCAGGTACAAGTCGACTCAGTCATTGTCCACGCTGGTGTCAACGACCTGAGACGTACCTCCTTGGACTACATGAAAAGGGACATCGAGGAGCTCTCTGATTATGTAGCCCAGGCAGGTATGACCCTGACCTTGAGCAGTATCCTACCTTCACCTAGAATGATGCCACAATACAGTGATAAGATGATCAGCTTTAATAATTGGCTTAAATTCTGGTGTCATTCAAAGGGGATCCAATGTCTGTCTGCCTGGGATGACATGCTGGACAAGCCATGCTGCTTCGCAAGGGACGGCTTGCACCTGTCACCCTGGGCTTCCGGATATTGGCAAAGGCTCTTGCCACCCCATAGTGCCTTTTTTAGGCAAGGCTCAAATTCTAAACCTACCACCCTAGAACACCAAAAAGGAAAAAAACTAAGGGTAATGCTGCTCAATGCCAGAAGTCTCAATCTCAAGATGCACGCACTCGAGGCCCTTCTCAATATGGAGAACATCGATGTCTGTGCTGTGACAGAAACCTGGTTCAAGGCTCCTGAGAGCACCCCAGCACTAACAGGTTTCACCTGATATCATGCGTTCCGGCCCCAAAATCCGGACAACACCAAGAAAGGAGGGGGGGTGTCCATATTCATAAAGGACACCCACACCTCAAGGTTGGTGACAACGCACGATGCATCGGTGACCATCCAGGTGCAATTAACCATAGGCAAGACTGCTCTGCAATTTGTAGCATGTTACAGGCCACCCTCTCAAACTCAGGAACCTCACATGGCCTTCCTGAAAACATTGGAGGGGATAAATGTATCTCCAAACACCATCATACTAGGTGACTTCAACTACCCTAATATAGACTGGGAACACTACTCAAGCCCGAACACTCTAACCCAAAGATTCCTGGAGTTCATAAACTCAAATGCCATGGAACAACTAGTCACCATCCCCACAAGAGGAGAAAACATACTTGATCTCATCATCACGAACATGGGATCAAAATGTTCAACACCGGAAGTATACCCCTCACTGGTGAGATCAGATCATAAACTAATCTCGCTGGAGGTCCTCATCCCGCCCCCACCTGAAACAAAAAAGACCACAGTGAAAAACTTCTCAAAAGCCGATTTCACACTTACTAGTGTGGTCTCCTTTAAGGCCCCTGAGCCAGTGGTAAACATTACTCAAACCGCTGAATCACTTACAAATGCCTTCTACCAGCACCTACAGGACTGCATGGATCAGGCAATCCCAAACAAAACTAAGACACTCTGTACCAAAGGCAAGCGTCCAGTCTGGTGGACCCCAGCCATAAACAAGCTCTACAACAAAAGGAGGAAGCTACTACAAGATAGAGCAAAATCCTTGAAAGGTAAGACACCTTTGATCATTATAAGTAAAAAACTAAGAGCTCTCATAAAATCATCCAAGGCAAATTTTGAGAGAAAAATCGCCAAGGACTCTAAAGACAATCATAAGGCCTTCTTTAGCTATGTTAGAAACCTAGGAGGAAACTCCCAGATATGCTCAGAATTAGTTCAAAATGATGTGAAAATTACTGAACCTACACACATTGCTAACATACTGGCTGACAGGTTCAGTGCAAACTTCTCCCCTCCCCCAAAGGAGAGATATCTATTCCAGAGGATTGTAGCCCCCAAACATCTCCAACGCCCAGGTGAGAACTGCCCTCACTAAGGCAAAAACACAGCATCCATGGGACCGGATGGTGTCCCCGGCTGTGTGCTTCATGAACTCAACGAGGAATTAAACCCACAGTTAGGACAGCTGTTTAATCTTAGCCTCACCTCAGGATACGCACCCAAGGAGTGGCGACGGTGACTGTGGTCCCACTTCATAAGGGTGGTGCCTCCACAGACCCTGGAAATTACCGCCCCATTAGCTTGACAAGCCTTATCTGCAAAGCCATGGAGAGGATCATAATGGAACTCATAAATAAAGACATAGGGAACTTGCAGACTTTGGATCCAACCCAGTTTGGCTTTGTCAAAGGCAGATCCTGCCTCTTAAACTTGGTTGACTTTTTCGAGACAGTCACCAAGGCCATTGATGAGGGAAAGGCAGTCCATACAGCCTACCTCGACCTGGCAAAGGCCTTCAACACAATACCCCACTCAGGTATCATCGAAAAACTCATCAGCTTGAATGTAAACCCATACATTACAAGATGGGTTGCAAACTGGCTAAGTGACAGAACCCACAGGGTCAGAGTTGCTGGAGCCATGTCAGACTCAAAGCCTGTCACAAGTGGTGTCCCACAGGGCTCAGTCCTGGGTCCACTCTTGTTCGGCATCTACTTTTCTGAAGTACAAGCAAACACAGGAGGGTTATGGCTGACAAAGTTTGCAGATGACTGCAAACTGGACGCCATAGTCGAAAACACATCTGACACAGATATCCTCCAGAAGGGCCTCACAGAAATGGATAACTGGTGCCAGAGCCATGGCCTGAAGTTAAACGCCAAAAATGCATAGTCATACCCTTCGGGAAAAACAAGGTTACCCCTAGCTACCATATAGGTGGCAATCCACTGAGCACAGAAAAAGTCATCAGGGATCTGGGGACCCAAGTTGACAGTAGCCTTCGTTTGACACTCATGTTGCTAAAGTAGTTAGGAAAACCTTCTATATCGCCCACCTGATCATGAAGGGATTCACATCTAGATCAAGGGAGGTCATCGTCCCCTGTACTCATCACTCATTAGACCTATGATTGAGTACAATGCCCGCTCGAATGTATCTGACCAGACACCTGCTGCAGCTTGAAAGGCCCCAAAAGTTCCTCACCAAAAGGATAAAGGGTCTCAAAAATATGTCTTATGCTGCCCGACTGAAAGAACTCCAGCTCTATTCAGTCTCATACCGCTTGCTCAGAGGTGACCTGTGCCTGACATATAAGGCCATGTCAAACCCAGATTTGATGAATATGCTTCACCTCGATAAATCTAGATCCCTCAAAACCACAAGGGGCGGGGACTTAAACCTTGACACGGTTATAAATAGAACGTGCTGGAGGGACAGATTCATCACCCAGAGACTCCCTATGCTGTGGAACAAAATCCCGGTACATGTGAGGCAGAGCACCTCGCTGGCCTTGTTCAAGAGGAATCTTGACCAATGGATGGGAGATCGCAGATATACCCCAGGGATTACTTCAGTGTCACTGCTTGACAGAGGCACAGAAAAATGATAGGCATAGTTTTTATTCAAACTAAAGGGGTGGCGAAAGCCACATAACTATGGGCTAGGCTTATAAATGCCCTTGGGCAGATAGCCTAGTATGAACCTATGAACCTATGAACCTATGATCGTTGAGCTGTGCAGGCCACGCCTCACACACAGAACCAACAGAGGGGAACCCATCCCAGTGGAAACCAAGGTATGTGTTGGCCTAAGAATATTAGCAACAGGTACCTTCCCGAGACCAACTGGTGATATGATGGGGATATCACAGGCATCAGCATCCAGGGTACTGCACCAGTTCCTGGATTTAATGTCAGCACATGTCAGTGATCATGTATATTTCCCCAATTCCCATGAGGTATTGGCCAGCAATATGCGTCTCTTCCAGCAAATAGCGGAATACCCTGAGGTAGTGGGTGCAACAGACTGCACGCACATATGCATCAAAGCACCAGCTGGTGACTGGGGTAGGGTCTACTTCAACTGCAAGGGCTTCCCCTCCATCAACTGCCAGGTCATGTGTGATGCCCAGGGCATAATACTGAATGTGTGTGCTGGCTGCCCTGGAAGCTACCATGATTCCCATATCTGGCATCTGACGCAGCTGTACCAGACATTTGCCAATGGGGACATCCCTCATGGGCACCTAGTGGGGGATGCTGGCTATGCACTGGAGCCGTGGCTGATGACACCCATCAGAAATGCACACACACCTGAACAGGAACGCCATAATGAGGCACACGCACAAACACGAAATGTAATCGAGCGTGTGTTTGGCCTGCTCAACTCATGGTTCCGGTGCCTGGACACATCTGGTGGAGCCTTGCAGTACTCACCAACTGTAATTATACCTCTCTCTGACTCACACATATAGTAAAAGGGATGCCTAACTTGACACTACCTGTTTCCAAACATGTATAGGGAGTGCAGTATGTGCATCCGATATAAGCAGCCCTGCAGATCCACCTGAGGCATGATTGCCATGTGTTAAACAATATAAAGCAGTGCTAAACAGCTTTCACCACCATTTAGTATATGTAAAGCAATTGCACACACTAAAACTAGCACAACTGTGGTCAATGTTGGGCAACATTCTGCAATGTTGGTTAACGTTGAGCAATGTTGTACAAGCCTGGTCTACGTTGGGCATAGCTGAACAAAATCCAACATGCTCATATTTGCTCTACTGGCCCTTAAGCAGTCTGGTCTGGTCTGCTCAGTATGAAAATATAAAGCAGTGACAGGCCTCGAACGCAGGATATTGTGCACTACAGTCAGAGTACTGAACCACTAAACCATGACAGTATTTCACTGGTCAGCCTCTATGAAGAAATGTTGATAAGTCTATGTAATGTATCTCATGGAAACCCTGCAGGCACAGCATAATCCCTGTCGAGTTATGACACAAAGGTGAGCCCTGCAGTAAGAATAGAACCTGATTTTCAACACACATATAATATAATTGTTAATATTGGTCATGTTCACACACATCAAGAAATGTAGTGGACTTCAGACAGCAACATACTGAAAGGTCACACTGGGCATGCTCACACACTTGAATAAATGAGACAAATGTCAGGCAACAAAACACTGAAAGGACAGACTGGGCATGCTCACACACTTAGGCCATGTCTGAGTATAGCAGTGGACCACACATATCCGGCAGTTGCATGTGTTAACACAGGAACCTCTCAGTATTCACCAATCTGCCATGTGCTCACAGTTATATGACAACAGACACATATATAATATATTGGAACCCTGTCATAATAAAATATGTTCTGCAGATACTTAGGTTGTTCGTAGAAAGTGTGAAAGCAAAGAAGAGAAAAAACCTGCAATCAGTATCATTAATAAACAATCTGCATCCCGAACATTACCATAGGTGCATAGGTTGAAACTAGCCTACCTGCCCTAGGGCATGTATAAGCCTAGCCAGAGTGTGTTTGGCTTTTGCAGCCCTGTTAGATTAGTAGACTGTGCCTGTGAATAGTAGGACACACAATATAGGCCTTTTACATTTGCTTTATTGTGTCTCTGTCCAGCAGGGACCCAGAAGAGATTCCAGGGGTAAGCATACGATCACCCATCCACTCATCAATATGTCTCCTGTAGGGGGTCAGTGGGGGGCTCAGCCTATGTATGACTGGGATCCCATTCCAGAGTGAGGGGAATGTCTGGAATAGAAATGTGTCCCTCCAGCATGTCCTATAAATATCTGTGCTGAGGTGTAAGTCCCTGGAGCGTGTAGCTCTAAGGGATCCGGATATCCTGAGGTGGAGCATGTCCATTAATTCTGTGTTGGACATGGCTGTAAACAACAGGCACAGATTGCGTACAAGTAGGTGGTAAGTGACTGAGTAGAGCTGGAGTTACTTTAGCCGAACTGCACAGGGCATTTGTCTGAGCCCCTAGATCCACTTGGTGAGGTACTTTTGTGGCCAATACAGTTGCTGCAGGTGTCGGGTAAGGTACATCCCAAATGGGGCATTGTATCCAATCATGGGCCTCATGAGTATAGGGGCACAATGACTTCACTTGATCTAGATGTGAAACCTGTTGGGATAGGGAGGGCTATATAGAATGTCTGTCTAACCACTATGGCAATGCGATTGTCAAAGGCAAGATTACAAACTACTCATGTCCCCATATCCCTAACAACTGCTACCATACTTAATGTATTAATACCTATGTGGTAATGTGTGGGCATGATGTGATGTGATTCCCAAAGGGGATGACTATGCATTTAATGGCATTCAGCTGCAGGCCATGGCTCTGGCACCAGGTTATCCATCTCTGTGAGACCCTTTTGGAGGATGCTTGTGCCAGCTGGAGAGTCAAATATGGCACCCAGTTTGCAGTCATCTGCGAACATGGTCAGCCATATTCCTCCTGTGTTAGCCTGTACATCAGAGGAATATCTACTGAACAAGACAGGTCCCAGGACTGAGCCTTGTGGGATGTCACGTGTTACTGGTGTAGAGTCAGACATGGCACCTGCAACACATACCATGTGGATGCTATCCCTGATCCACTTAGCAATCCATCTTGTGACATATGTGTCGATATCTATGCTGGTATGATACCCGAGTGGAGTATTTGTGTGAAGGTTTTTGCGAGGTCCAGGTAGGCTGTGTGGACTACCTTCCCTACGTCTATGGACCCGGTAACTGTTTATAGAAGTCGACCATGTTCAAGAGGCAAGATCTGCCCACAACAAAGCTGAATTGTATAGGACCCAGTGCCTGTAGGTTCCCGATGTCTGTGGGTATGAGTACCATGATGATATGCTCCATAGCTTTGCAGACCAGGCTAGATAGGGTTATAGGGTGATAGTGTCCGGGGACTGTTGTGGCACCACCTTTGTGGAGCGGGACCACTGTTTCTCTATGCCATTCCTTGGGTACATATCCTGTAGTGAGTCTGATATTGAACAGTGACGTCATATAAGGGTTACGTTCATCATGAAGCTTGTGTAAGATGCAGGCTGGGACACCGTCCGGTCCCATTGATGCTGTGTTGTCTGCTTTGGAGAGGGCAGCACTCACCTGATCATCTGTGATGTCAGGGAGGCTACACTCTGTTGGGATGGACCTTTGCTCATTAGGGGGGATGGGGGGGGTGACATTTGCACTGAACCTGTTTGCCAGGATGATGGCAATGTCTATGGGTTCAGTGTATGTATTGTCATTTTGCAGTAACACACAGCATATCTGGGAGTGGGCACCCAGGTTCATGACATAACTAAAGAAGACTTTGCGATTGTTCTCAGTGTGTGGTGAAATTTACCTTTCGAAGTGGGTCTTAGATGAATTCATGAGTGAACATAGCTTCTTGCTAGTACTGATCAGAGATGCGTTCCCTTAATGGGATTGTGCTCTATCATGTAGTAGCCCCCTCCTTTTGTTGTATAGCTTATTTATGGCCGTGGTACACCCGACAGGTCCACTGCCTTTGGAGGAGTGAGTCTTGTTCTTATTTGGGATAGCACGATCCATGCATTCCAGTAGGTGTCAATAGAATGTGTTTGTAAAGGATTCAGCAGTCTGAGCCATACTTACCTCTGTCCCAGGGTCTTTGCCCGATCTAGCTGAAAAGCAAGTATTTCTGCTCATTTACCTGTTTTGAACTGTTTAAAGCTGTTTTTCCACCTTCACTTTTAAAGATTGTCCTGTTAGTTGCATTTACCTGTTCAGGCTTCACACTCAAGTGCGCTAGCCTGTGTTACATATTTATTGCATTTTTCTGCTGTTTGCTTACAAAAAAAAGAAAAAAAACAAAAAAATGATCCTTGTTTCCCGCCTTTCCTGACCTAGAGTAGTCCAAATACAGGCTTTGCTGCATTCTCGACTTTTGGAAAGTTCCTGTGTTGCCCATTTCCTTTCTTGGATAAAAGGAGGCTTCTTTATTCACCAGTGGGAGTGGGGAGCTTAGAGCAGCCTATCTATCCCTGGAGGAGTGTTCCCAGCACAAGAATCTGGTAGTCTATTGGCCATTTTGGGCCAATTTCTAGCTCTTTCAAGTCCCCCTGTATAAAACCCACTTTGGCACAGTTTTTGCGCTTGTTACTACTCAGCCAAGCTCCTCGTGTTCCTGCAGAGTGGTGCTAGCAGCAGAGAGGCAAAAAGAGTGACTGCTTACTGATAAAGTGTTATTTTTCCTGCTACTTCCTGTGCGACTGTCCGATCTAGCTGAAAAGCAAGTATTTCTGCTCATTTACCTGTTTTGAACTGTTTAAAGCTGCTTTTCCACCTGCACTTTTAAAGATTGTCCTGTTTGTTGTATTTACCTGTTGAGGCTACACACTCAAGTGCACTAGCCTGTGTTACATATTTATTGCATTTTTCTGCTGTTTGCTTACAAAAAAAAGAAAAAAAAAACAAAACAATTATCCTTGTTTCCCACCTTTCCTGACCTAGAGTAGTCCAAATACAGACTTTGCTGTATTCTGGACTTTTGGCAAGTTCCTGTGTTGCCCATTTCCTTTCTTGGATAAAAGGAGGTTTCTCTGTTCACCAGTGGGAATGGGGAGCTTAGAGCAGCCTATCTATCCCTGGAGGAGTGTTCCCAGCACAAGAATCTGGTAGTCTATTGGCCTTTTGGGGCCAGTTTCGACCTCTTTCAAGTCCCCTGTATAAAACCTGATTTGGCGCGGTTTTTGCGTTTGTTACTACTCAGCTAAGCTCCTCGTGGTCCTGCAGAGTGGTGATAGCAGCAGAGAGGCAACAAGAGTGACTGCTTACCTGATAAAATTTTTTTTTCCTGCTACTACCTGTGCGACTGTCCAATCTAGTTGAAAAGCAAGTATTTCTGCTCATTTACCTGTTTTGAACTGTTTAAAGCTGTTTTTCCACCTGCATTTTTAAAGATTGTCCTGTTTGTTGCATTTACCTGTTGAGGCTACACACTCAAGTGCGCTAGCCTGTGTTACATATTTATTGCATTTTTCTGCTGTTTGCTTACAAAAAAAGAAAAAAAAACAAAAAAATTATCCTTGTTTCCCGCTTTTCCTGACCTAGAGTAGTCCAAATACAGGCTTTGCTGCATTCTCGACTTTTGGAAAGTTCCTGTGTTGCCCATTTCCTTTCTTGGATAAAAGGAGGTTTCTCTGTTCACCAGTGGGAATGGGGAGCTTAGAGCAGCCTATCTATCCCTGGAGGAGTGTTCCCAGCACAAGAATCTGGTAGTCTATTGGCCTTTTGGGGCCAGTTTCTACCTCTTTCAAGTCCCCCTGTATAAAACCTGATTTGGCGTGGTTTTTGCGTTTGTTACTACTCAGCTAAGCTCCTCGTGGTCCTGCAGAGTGGTGATAGCAGCAGAGAGGCAACAAGAGTGACTGCTTACCTGATAATTTTTTTTTTCCTGCTTCTACCTGTGCGACTGTCCAATCTAGCTGAAAAGCAAGTATTTCTGCTCATTTACCTGTTTTGAACTGTTTAAAGCTGTTTTTCCACCTGCATTTTTAAAGATTGTCCTGTTTGTTGCATTTACCTGTTGAGGCTACACACTCAAGTGCGCTAGCCTGTGTTACATATTTATTGCATTTTTCTGCTGTTTGCTTACAAAAAAAGAAAAAAAAACAAAAAAATTATCCTTGTTTCCCGCTTTTCCTGACCTAGAGTAGTCCAAATACAGGCTTTGCTGTATTCTGGACTTTTGGAAAGTTCCTCTGTTGCCCATTTCCTCTCCTGGATAAAAGGAGGCTTCTTTCTTCAACAGTGGGAGTAGGGAGCTTAGAGCAGCCTATCTATCCCTGGAGGAGTGTTCCCAGCACAAGAATCTGGTAGTCTATTGGCTGTTTTGGGCCAATTTCTAGCTCTTTCAAGTCCCCCTGTATAAAACCCACTTTGGCGCGGTTTTTGCACTTGTTGCTACTCAGCCAAGCTCCTCGTGGTCTTGCAGAGTGGTGCTAGCAGCAGAGAGGCAAAAAGAGTGACTGCTTACCTGATAAAGTGTTTTTTTTCCTGCTACTACCTGTGCGACTGTCCGATCTAGCTGAAAAGCAAGTATTGCTGCTCATTTACCTGTTTTCAACTGTTTAAAGCTGTTTTTCCACTTGCACTTTTAAATATTGTCCTGTTTATTGCATTTACCTGTTGAGGCTACACACTCAAGTGCGCTAGCCTGTGTTACATATTTATTGCATTTTTCTGCTGTTTGCTTACAAAAAAAAGAATAAAAAACAAAAAAATGATCCTTGTTTCCCTCCTTTCCTGACCTAGAGTAGTCCAAATACAGGCTTTGCTGTATTCTGGACTTTTGGAAAGTTCCTGTGTTACCCATTTCCTTAATTGGATAAAAGGAGGCTTCTTTGTTCACCAGTGGGAGTGGGGAGCTTAGAGCAGCCTATCTATCCCTGGAGGAGTGTTCCCAGCACAAGAATCTGGTAGTCTATTGGTCGTTTTGGGCCAATTTCTAGCTCTTTCAAGTCCCCCTGTATAAAACCCACTTTGGCGTGGTTTTTGCGCTTGTTACTACTCAGCCAAGCTCCTCGTAGTCCTGCAGAGCGGTGCTAGCAGCAGAAAGGCAAAAAGAGCGACTGCTTACCTGATAAAGTGTTTTTTTTCCTGTTACTACCTGTGCGACTGTCCAATCTAGCTGAAAAGCAAGTATTTCTGCTCATTTACCTGTTTTGAAGTGTTTAAAGCTGTTTTTCCACCTGCACTTTTAAAGATTGTCCTGTTTGTTGCATTTATCTGTTGAGGCTACACACTCAAGTGCGCTAGCCTGTGTTACATATTTATTGCATTTTTCTGCTGTTTGCCTACAAAAAAAAGAAAAAAAAAACAAAAAAATGATCCTTGTTTCCTGCCTTTCCTGACCTAGAGTAGTCCAAATACAGGCTTTGCTGTATTCTGGACTTTTGGAAAGTTCCTGTATTACCCATTTCCTTTCTTGGATAAAAGGAGGCTTCTTTGTTCACCAGTGGGAGTGGGGAGCTTAGAGCAGCCTATCTATCCCTGGAGGAGTGTTCCCAGCACAATAATCTGGTAGTCTACTAGCGGTTTTGGTCCAATTTCTAGCTCTTTCAAGTCCTCCTGTATAAAACCCACTTTGGCACGGTTTTTGCGCTTGTTACTACTCAGCCAAGCTCCTCGTGTTCCTGCAGAGTGGTGCTAGCAGCAGAGAGGCAAAAAGAGAGACTGCTTACCTGATAAAGTGTTTTTTTCCCTGCTACTACCTGTGCGACTGTCCGATCTAGCTGAAAAGCAAGTATTTCTGCTCATTTACCTGTTTTGAACTGTTTATAGCTGTTTTTCCTCCTGCACTTTTAAAGAATTTCCTGTTTGTTGCATTTACCTGTTGAGGCTACACACTCAAGTGCGCTAGCCTGTGTTACATATTTATTGCATTTTTCTGCTGTTTGCTTACAAAAAAAGAAAAAAAAAAAAAAATATCCTTGTTTCCTGCCTTTCCTGACCTAGAGTAGTCCAAATACAGGCTTTGCTGTATTCTGGACTTTTGGAATGTTCCTGTGTTGCCCATTTCCTTTCTTGGATAAAAAGAGGCTTCTTTGTTCACCATTGGGAGTGGGGAGCTTAGAGCAGCCTATCTATCCCTGGAGGAGTGTTCCCAGCACAAGAATCTGGTAGTCTATTGGCCGTTTTGGGCCAATTTCTATCTCTTTCAAGTCCCCCTGTATAAAACCTGCTTTGGCGTGGTTTTTGCGCTTGTTACTACTCAGCCAAGCTCCTCGTGGTCCTGCAGAGTGGTGCTAGCAGCAGAGAGGCAAAAAGAGCGACTGCTTACCTGATAAAGTGTTTTTTTTTTCCCTGTTACTACCTGTGCAACTGTCCAATCTAGCTGAAAAGCAAGTATTTCTGCTCATTTACCTGTTTTGAACTGTTTAAAGCTGTTTTTCCTCCTGCACTTTTAAAGATTGTCCTGTTTGTTGCATTTATCTGTTGAGGCTACACACTCAAGTGCGCTAGCCTGTGTTACATATTTATTGCATTTTTCTGCTGTTTGCTTACAAAAAAAACAAAAAAAAAACAAAAAATATCATTGTTTCCTGCCTTTCCTGACCTAGAGTAGTCCAAATACAGGCTTTGCTGTATTCTGGACTTTTGGAATGTTCCTATGTTGCCCATTTCCTTTCTTGGATAAACGGAGGCTTCTTTGTTCACCATTGGGAGTGGGGAGCTTAGAGCAGCCTATCTATCACTGGAGGAGTGTTCCCAGCACAAGAATCTGGTAGTCTATTGGCTGTTTTGGGGCAATTTCTAGCTCTTTCAATTCCCCCTATATAAAACCCGCTTTGGCGCGGTTTTTGCGCTTGTTACTACTCAGCCAAGCTCCTCGTGGTCCTGCAGAGTGGTGCTAGCAGCAGAGAGGCAAAAAGAGCGACTGCTTACCTGATAAAGTATTTTTTTTCCTGTTACTACGTGTGCAACTGTCCAATCTAGCTGAAAAGCAAGTATTTCTGCTCATTTACCTGTTTTGAACTGTTTAAAGCTGTTTTTCCACCTGCACTTTTAAAGATTGTCCTGTTTGTTGCATTTATCTGTTGAGGCTACACACTCAAGTGCGCTCACCTGTGTTACATATTTATTGCATTTTTCTGCTGTTTGCTTACAAAAAAAAGAAAAAAAAACAAAAAAATTATCCTTGTTTCCCACCTTTCCTGACCTAGAGTAGTCCAAATACAGACTTTGCTGTATTCTGGACTTTTGGAATGTTCCTGTGTTGCCCATTTCCTTTCTTGGATAAAAGGAGGCTTCTTTGTTCACCATTGGGAGTGGGGAGCTTAGAGCAGCCTATCTATCACTGGAGGAGTGTTCCCAGCACAAGAATCTGGTAGTCTATTGGCTGTTTTGAGGCAATTTCTAGCTCTTTCAAGTCCCCCTATATAAAACCCGCTTTGACGCGTTTTTTGTGCTGTTACTACTCAGCCAAGCTCCTCGTGGTCCTGCAGAGTGGTGCTAGCAGCAGAGAGGCAAAAAGAGCAACTGCTTACCTGATAAAGTGTTCTTTTTCCTGCTACTACCTGTGCAATTGTCCGATCTAGCTGAAAAGCAAGTATTTCTGCTCATTTACCTGTTTTGAACTGTTTAAAGCTGTTTTTCCACCAGCACTTTTAAATATTGTCCTGTTTGTTGCATTTATCTGTTGAGGCTACACACTCAAGTGCACTAGCCTGTGTTACATATTTATTGCATTTTTCTGCTGTTTGCTTACAAAAAAAAGAAAAAAAAATTATCCTTGTTTCCCGCCTTTCCTGACCTAGAGTAGTCCAAATACAGGTTTTGCTGTATTCTGGACTTTTGGAAAGTTCCTGTGTTGCCCATTTCCTTTCTTGGATAAAAGGAGACTTCTTTGTTCACCAGTGGGAATGGGGAGCTTAGAGCAGCCTATCTATCCCTGGAGGATTGTTCCCAGCACAAGAATCTGGTAGTCTATTGGCTGTTTTAGGCCAATTTCTAGCTCTTTTAAGTCCTCCTGTATAAAACCCACTTTAGCGTGGCTTTGTGCGATTTTGCACATAGCGCAGCATTGTGCAGCGCCGCTTAATTGGGTTTAAACCATTCTCGGCTCCACAAAGTCTGCTCTTCACTTTTTCCCTTAGAACTGCTCTCAAAATAAACACCCTATTCCTAATCTAAAGCCTGGCACTTGCTCACTAAAGCAATTATATAAGTCAGCACTAAAAAATTGAAAGTACTACATCCTCACAAACTCCCCTTGAGTACCTTCTTCCCCATTGGCCCTTTTTTAATTATAAAGGAGTTCCCTATACTATTCTAGCATGTCCAAAGGTCAGTTGTCAATCTCCTCTCCAGTTCAGCTGGTGAGTCTGGGAATCCTGAGGCAATGTTACAACTGCCTTATGTACACAGACAACCCTCTCCTCCTTCCAACAAGTTCCAACATATGTGAGAGATGCAACCATATAGCCAAACTGGAGGCTAAGCTATCTCAACTCAGTACTGGCATAACCAGACAGGAGGACAAGGTAACCACACACACTACAATTCCAGTCTCACATAGACCTACCACAACAGCAAATCAAACACATAAACACACAAAAACATACTCGGAGGCTCTAAATAAAAAATCTGCCTAACCAGCAGAGACCTCCAAAGCAGACATCCAAGCAACCGCTACCCCAAAACAAAACACGTGCAACACATAGTTCACAAAGCCAGTGTTCCGAACAGTCACAGCCCTTAAGGCTAAACAACACACCTGATGCACTTGTAATAGGTGATTCTATCGTCAGGCACACTGACGTCCCGCTCACCAGGCTGAACAAGGAGAAGGTCACGGTGAGCTGCCTGTCGGGCGCTAGGATCCGCCACATAACACAAGCACTCAGGTCACTCCAAGACAAGTACAAATATGACTCAGTCATTGTCCATGCTGGTGTGAATGACCTGAGACGTACCTCCCTGAACTACATGAAAAGAGACATAGAGGAGCTCTCTGAGCATGTAGCCCAGGCCGGTATTACCCTGACCTTGAGTAGCATCCTACCCTCACCAAGAATGATGCCACAATACGAAGACAAGATGATCAATTTCAACAATTGGCTTAAGTATTGGTGCCATTCAAAGGGGATCCAATGCCTGTCAGCCTGGGATGACATGCTCGACAAGCCACATTGCTTCGCTAAGGATGGCTTGCACCTGTCACCCATGGACTTTCGGATATTGGCAAAGGCTCTTGCCACCCCCATAGTGCCTTTTTAGGCAAAGCTCAAAAAACAAACCCACCTCCATAGGTATCGCAAGGGAAAAGAAACTAAGGGTAATGCTACTCAACGCCAGATGTCTAAACCACAAGATGCACGCACTCGAAACTCTCCTCAGCATGGAGAACATCGATATCTGTGCAGTAACAGAAACCTGGTTCAAGGCTCCCGAGAGCACACCAGCACTACCAGGTTATACCTCATAGCATACTTTTCGGCCCCAAATCTCGTACCAAGCCACAAAAGGAGGGGGAGTATCAATATTCGTCAAAGATATCCACACCTCCAGGTTGGTGGCACAGCACGAAGCATCGGAAGCTATCCATGTGCAACTAACAGTGGGTAAAACTGCCTTCCAGTTTATAGCCTGCTACAGACCACCCTCCCAAACCCAGGAACCCCACTCGACCTTCCTGAGAACACTGGAAAATATGAAGGTCTCCCCAAACACCATTATATTGGGCGACTTCAACTACCCAAACATAGACTGGGAGCATTACTCTAGCTCCAACACCCTAGCCCAAAGGTTCCTAGAATTTATAAACTCAAATGCTATGGAACAACTTGTCACCACTCCCACAAGAGGGGAAAACATACTGGACCTGATCATCACCAACATGGGGACTCTATGCTCCAGACCAGAAGTGTATCCCTCACTGGTAAGATCAGACCATAAATTAATCTCACTGGATATCCACATCCCGATCTCACCCCCGGCCCAGAAAATCACAGTGAAAAACTTCTCTAAAGCAAACTTCACACTCCTCAAAACTGAGGTGGGATCCTTCAAAGCCCCCGGGCCTGTGGAAAATACAGCCCAGACTGCAGAATCCTTTATAAATGCATTATATGAACACCTTCAGGAATGCATGGATCATGCAATCCCAAATAAAACCAAGACCCAATCCCCCAAAGGCAGACGTCCTGTCTGGTGGTCCCCAGCCATAAACAAACTATACAATAGAAGGAGGAAGCTACTGCATGATAGAGCAAAATCCCTAAAAGGGAAGGCATCTCTGATCAGTATTAACAAAAAACTATGGGCACTCATAAAATCATCTAAGTCCAGCTTCGAGAGAAAAATTGCACAAGACACTAAAGATAATCACAAGGCTTTCTTTAGTTATGTTAGGAACCTGGGTGGAAACTCCCAGATATGCTCAGAGTTAGTCCAAAATGACAAAAAATACACTGAACCCACAGACATTGCCAACATCCTGGCTGACAGGTTCAGCACAAACTTCTCCTCCCCCTCCCCCCAAAAGAGCAATTATCTATCCCAGCAGAGTGCAGCCCCCCCTGACATCTCAGATGCTCAGGTGAGAGCCACCCTCTCCAAAGCAAAAAACACAGCATCAATGGGACCAGATGGTGTCCCGGGCTGCGTCCTACATGAACTCCAAGAAGAGCTGAACCCCAACATAAAGCTACTGTTCAATCTCAGCCTTACTACAGGATATGTACCCAAAGAATGGCATACAGCAACAGTGGTCCCTCTCCACAAAGGTGGTGCCTCAACGGATCCTGGAAACTATCGCCTCACAAGCCTGACTAGCTTGGTCTGCAAAGCTATGGAGAGGATCATCATGGAATTCATAAATAAAGATATTGGGGACCTACAGACACTGGATCCTACCCAGTTCGGCTTTGTTAAGGGCAGATCCTGCCTTTTAAACCTGGTTGATTTCTTTGAAACAGTCACCAAAGCCATTGACGAGGAGAAGGTGGTCCACACAGCCTACCTGGACCTTGAAAATGCCTTTGATACAATACCCCACCCATCATAGATAAGCTATCCAGCTTAAATATAAACCCCTATGTCACTAGATGGATTGCAAACTGGCTCAAGGACAGAACCCACATGGTCAGAATTGCTGGAGCTATGTCAGACTCCAAACCAGTTATAAGTGGCTTCCCACAAGGCTCAGTCCTGGGACCTCTCTTATTCGGCATATATTTCTCAGAGGTACAGGCCAACATGGGAGGACTGTGGCTGACCAAGTTCGCAGATGACTGCAAACTGGGCGCCATAATCGACTCTCCAGCTGACACAAGCATCCTCCAAAAGGGTCTCATAGAAACAGATAACTGGTGCCAGAACCATGGCCTCAAGCTAAACGCCAAAAGGTGTATAGTCATCCCCTTTGGCAAAAACAAAGTGCCCACAAATTACCACATAGGTGGTAATCCATTAAGTATGGAAGAAGTAATTAGGGACCTGGGGACCCAAGTTGATAGCAATCTCTCATTTGACAACCACGTGGCCAAAGTGGTTAGAAAAACCTTCTATATAGCCCACCTAATAATGAAGAGATTCACATCTAGATCAAGGGAGGTCATTGTGCCTCTTTACTCATCCCTCATCAGGCCCATAATTGAATACAATGTCCCTTTCGGGATGTACCTTACCCGACATCTGCAGCAACTGGAAAGACCCCAAAAGTACCTCACCAAGAGGATCAAAGGGCTCAAACAGATGCCATATGCTGCCCGGTTAAAGAAACTCCAGCTCTTCTCGGTTGCATACCGCCTGCTTAGAGGCGATCTGTGCCTGGCATATAAAGCCATGTCCAACTCGGAATTAATGGACATGCTGCACCTCAGAAAATCCAAATCCCATCGAGCTATGCGCTCAAGGGACTTGAACCTCAGCACTGAAATAAATAGGACATGCTGGAGGGACAGATTCATAACCCAGAGGCTCCCTTCACTCTGGAATAGAATCCCAGTCCAAGTTAGGCAGAATCCCTCACTGACTCTCTTCAAAAGAAATCTTGATGAGTGGATGGGAGATCATAGGTTTACCCCGGGTATCACTTCTGTGTCACTGCTAAACAGAGGCACAGTAAACTAACCTCGAAAAAGGGCATAGTAAAACATTTAAAATGGGTGGCGAAAGCCAAACACTCTGGCTAGGCTTACAAATGCCCTAGGGTAGATAGCCTAGTATGAACCTATGAACCTATGAACCTATACCGCCTTGGTTTATTGAAGTGTGACGTTTGCTGTTGGTAAGTACTTCACCAAGAGAACCTAGGATGGGGATGGGGACGGGATATGGATGTCCAGTGAGATAAATGTATGGTCTGACTTTACCAATGAGGGGCATACCTTTGGTTTGGAACATGGAGTCCCCATGTTGGTGATGATCAGGTCCAATATGTTTTCCCCTCATGTGGGTGTGGTGACCAGTTGTGACATAGCATTTGTGTTTAGAAATTCTAGCAACCGTTGGGCGAGGGTGTTGTGGTTTGAGTAGTATTCCCAGTCAATGTTTCTGTAGTTGAAGTCACCCCATATAATGGTGTTTGTAGAGGCTGTCATATCCTCCAGTGTTCTCAGGAAAGCTGAGTGGGGTTCCTGAGTTTGGGAGGGTGGTCTGTAGCAGGCTACAAACTGAAAGGCAGTTTTGCCCACTGTTAGTTGCACATGTATGGTCTGTGATGCTTTCTGCAGTGCTACTAACCTGGAGGTGTGTGTATCAGTGATGTATATGGATACTCCCCCTATATTTGTTGGTCGGTCCGAGTCTTGTGGCCAAAAAGCATGGTATGAAGTATAACCTGGTTGAACTGGTGTGCATTTGGGAGCCTGAACTAGGTGTCTTGTTACTGCACAGATATCGACATTCACCATACTGAGGAGAATCTTGAGTGCGTGCATTCTGGGGTCTAGACATCTGGTGTCGAGCAGCATTACCCGTACTTTCTTTTACCTTCTATTGTCCATGGAGGTAGGTTTGTCATTTGAGCCTTGCCTAGAAAAGGCACTGTGGGGGTGGCAACAGCCTTAGGCAGTATTTGAAAGTCCAGGGGTGACAGGTGCAAGCTGTCCATAGCGAAGCTACGTGGCATGTCGAGCATGTCATCCCAGGCTGACAGACACTGGATCCCCTTTGAATGACACCAATATGTTAGCCAACTGTTACAATTGATCAGCTTGTTTGTATACTGTGCCATCATTCTTGGTGAGGGTAAGATGCTACACAAGGTCAGGGTCATACTGGCCTGGGTTACATGATCAGAGAGCTCCTCTATGTCCCTTGCCATGTAGTCCAGGGAGGAACGTCTGAGGTAATTCACACCAGCATGGACAATGATGGAGCCATATTTGTACTTGCTTTGGAGTGACCTGAGTGCATGTTTAATGTGGCAGAACCTGCCACCTGACAGACAGCTCAAAGTGTCCTTCTCCATGTTCAGCCTGGTGAGTGTGACGTCATTGTGTCTGACAATAGAGTAATACAAGTGTATTAGGTATGTTTTTCGCCCTAAGGGCAGTGACTGTGTGGCACACTGACTTTGTGAACCATGTGATATGTGGGTAATGTCGTGGGGTAGCAGTTGTCTGGGTGTCTGCTTAGGAGGCCTCTGCTGCTTAGGCAGATATTATGTAGAGCCTCTGAGTATGTATTTGTGTGGTAATGTAGTTTGTTTGCTGTCGCTATAGGTCTATGTGTGATGGAGTTTTGGTGTGTGTGGTTACCTTCACCACCTGATAGACTGTGCCAGTCATGGTTCGAGAGAGCTCAGCCTCCAGTTTGTTTATATAGTTGCATCTCCCACATATATCTGAGTTTGTTGGGAGGAGGTGAGGGTTGTCTGTGTACTTAAGGCAGTTGTAGCATTGCCTCAAAAGTCCCATATTCACCAGCTGGACTGGAGAGTACACGCGAAACCAACCGTTGGACATGCCAGGATATTATGATGACATACTCTCTGTTGACTGATCAAAAGGGATCAGTAGGATGTTAAGTGTGTAAAAGAGTATAACAGGGGTTTAGTGCTCAGGTACATTGGTGTTTTTGAAAGATTATCTGCGAAGGAGTCCAGACAGAACCATGACACTTCCTTCAGCTATGTCATACACAGCACTGTACAGACATATATGTCCTGAGTCAGGGCCAACGGTACCTGACTGACAATGCCAACATCCTGTCAGACAGGCCCATACATACATACCCACCTCCCACTGAGAAATGTCCCTATCATCATACCAGGGGATATCACATGTAGAAAGGGTAAGCAGCTCCTTCCAAAGCTGAAAACATGGCATCAATTGGATGACATTGTTTCCCGATACGTGTCATAAGTGAACTACAGAACAAACAGACCCTGCACCTGAACAGTCTGTTGAGCCACACCCTCTCTACAGGATCTGAAACTGTTGAATGTGTTACAGCAACATATGGCACACCCCACAAGTGTTGGTGCACAACAGACCATGGGAACTATAGTCCTATAAGCCTATGACATCTGATCTGCAAGTCCATTGAGTCCATCATGATTGAAGTCATGAACAGAGCTATTGGAAGCCGACAAACACACAGCCCTACCAACTGTGGTATGATCATGGGTAGATCCTGGTTCCCAAACCTGCTAGACTGTTTGCAAGGCAGCCACACACGTCCCACATAGACTCTGAGTAGCCCTATATCAACATCACAGACACATGTTGTATCCACAAATTCAACAACTTGTGCATAAATATGTATTGTCATTTGAAAGAATGGAAATTTGTCCACAGAGAGATCACACAAGCTAAGAATTGTGGAGTCCTGTTCAAGCTGTTAACACCTGCTGACCCACATGGTTCATTCCTGGGATTGCATAAAACAAAATGCACACACATTACCATATCCAGTCTGATGATGTCAGCATCCTACAAATATAGCAGGAGAAAATAAAGCACCCAGTAAAACATATAGCGTGTCATGTTAATGCATACCTCTGTAATGTCATACCATAGTTAGATAAGGGTTTGAATCCTGCAATTGTTCTGTGTGTGGAGGTGTGTGTATCTGATTTCTTGTGAGAGGAGTGCCTTTTTGGAGACTAGGAAAACACATGAAAAGAGGTAGAGTCTTCCTTGGCAAGTCTGATGATGTCAGCATCCTAGAAATATAGCAGGAGAAATGAAAGCACATAGTGCATCGTGTTAATGTGTACCTCTGTAGTATCATAACATAGTTAGGTAGGGGTTTGAATCTTGCAATTGCTCTGTGTGTGATCTCTTGTGAGAGGAGTGCCCTTTTTGGAGACTAGGAAAACACATGAAAAGAGGTAGATTCTTCTTTGGCAAGTCTGATGATGTCAGCATCCTAGAAATATAGCAGGAGAAATGAAAACACCCAGCAAAGCATATAGCGTGCCATGTTAATGCATATCTCTGTAGTATCAAAACATAGGTAGGGGCTTAAATCCTGCAATTGCTGTGTGCGTGTGTGATCTCTTGTGAGAGGAGTGCCCTTTTTGGAGACTAGGAAAACACATGATTAGAGGTACATTCTTCTTTGTCAAGTCTGATGATGTCAGCATCCTACAAATATGGCAGGAGAAAAAAAAACACCCTGTAAAGCATATAGCGCATCATGTTAATGTGTTTCTCTGTAATATTATAACACACTCAGGTAGGGGGTTGAATCCTGCAATCGCTGAGTGTGTGTGATTTCCTTTGAAAGGAGTGCCCTTTTTGGAGCCTGTGAAAACACATTCAAAGAGGTAATCTCCTCTTTGGCATGTCTGATGATGTCAGTATCCCAGAAATACAGCAGTGGAAATGAAAACTTCCAGTAAAGCATATAGTGCGTCGTGTTAATGTGGATCTCTCCAATATCATAACATAGTTAGGTAAGGGTTTGAATCCTGCAATTGCTGAGTGTGTGCGTGTGACACTGTTGGTTAATGTGTTGTGGGTTTTGCTTTTACAACTGTATGACATATCAGTAAAACAACAGTATGTGCATTGCACACTTCCAGTATCTGTGTGGCACATACATATATGCACACATGACCTCAATTGTTATCTGTGTGGCAAATACATATATGTACATGTGACCTCAATGAGTTCATAGGTGTGAAGCCTGCTTTCTACACAAATACATCTGTTACCATTGACAGTCTGTGTTGCTGCTTCTCAGACCTTAGGTCACATATGTATGTATGTGTCAAGGCCAGCCACTATAGTGATCTGTGGCCTAGGTCATCTGTGTCACACACACCTATGACAGTTTCTATAGAATAGTGTGAGTGAGGGTTCATGCCTGGGGTATATGTCAGACATGTTCAAACACAACACAGTCTGTCAATAATGGCCATTTATTACAGGTGTACAACAACTCCGTGGATATGCATACAGACCCCTTCATGCTTATGTGATGCATTGAGGGACATCAGCATACCTTTGGAAATGTGAATACCAAAGGGCAGATGACATAACATGTGGCTGTATGTACACATTGGTACCCCTGCTACATGCTGTGGGCTACTAACAATGTGGTACTGTCAGGATACTATGTATTGTAAATGTGGATTACTATGCTATAGTTGGCTTATAGCTTTACAGCATGTGTTGGTCAACAGGTATCTGTCTGTATGATACCCTTGTGGAGGATAAGTGTCTCACCTTGAGAATGCATTGTAGGCCACTGTATGCATTACCAGATCTGGACGGAGATATCCCTAGTGTGTTTGTTTGTACCTGGGACGTCTACATGCCAAACAGGAGTGGTCCCAGGAATGGGTGGCGGCCAATACCACTGGTTACTGGTATAGTATAGTACCAGAAGGACTCAAATGCTATTGTGGATCCTACATCTGTATGTCAGTTGTCAAGACATCAGCTAACGATTGGGTACAGTCAGGCTGTTGAGGTTATGTATACTACCAGTATGCAAAACAATGACCGATATAAACAGTATCACCCACAGCATAGTGTCAAACCATGTCATACACACATGTGTACCCAAGTCGTAACATATGTGTAGTAAAATGCATACTGGCCACCAATAGGAAATATGAAGTGTTAACACTGTGTAATACAGGGCATGTCACCCTTCCCATGTGTCCACTATGCACATACATGCAGATGGTGCACCTCCACCATGTTCACAAATGTACACCTGCAAATCTGTACTGCACACATCACACACGTACCATCCACTCACCAACACATGCTGCCAGTACTGCACACATCAGCCAAGTGGCACATGGGCGGACAATACAGTATTGGAATTAACACTGGTGTAAACAATACTACATTGATAATCATAGCTTTAATGCATCATGCCTGCTCAGATATACCTACAAGGATATCAGTACACCTTGCTGTTGACAACATGTTAACATTGCTACACTGCTATTAGGGCACCCTGTGCATCAGCACCATGTAAGCCTGTTCCTGCATCATTGTTACAGATGATAGGAGGTGGCACAGTTTCATCATATGCACAGGGTTTGTTATTGGTTTGCCAGAGCCCGACAATGACCCATCCAATTGACATGTATGTGTGTGTGTGTGTGTGTGTGTGTGTGTGTGTGTGTGTGTGTGTGTGTGTGTGTGAGGGACAACAGTACAGTATGGGTCAATGTTGGTGCAATGTGTGTGTGTATGTGTTAGCCCTAGGTGTTTAGTTTATGTGTGTGTGTCTGCATGCACACAGTTCCACCTTGTGGCTGCCACATATGGGTGATTGTGGGATCGCCACGGACTGCACCTGCCAGGCTGTACAGATCACTGTCTGCAGCCACGGACACAGTACCTGTGCCTGCCAGGGGTGCCGCGGACAGTATCAGGTACCAAGTCAGACTGGGTACTATCTTCAGAGGCAGAGGGATGTTGACTGGACCCATGGCCCTGCTGGGACTGGCCAGAGCCACATGCACGTGGTCGTCTAGGACGGTCTATTGACAGGCCAGCCCCAACATTGCTGGGGCTGGTACTGCCACTACGGGAGCAGCTGGGACTTGTGTGTCATCCGCAATGAGTGCCAGCTGATGATGTTGCTGGCATATGTCCATGTCAACGTCTCAGCCGTCCTGCACTGTCCTGGCACATGGACATTACATTGCGGAGGACATCTAGTGTCTCCCCCCAATGTCTATCAATGACCTTGGTGTAATTATGGATGGCACCGGCAAGATCACGGATACTGTCATTGATAGCGGTGTTGTGAGCCCTCTGCACCCTTAGTCCCTGCCTGGTGTACCATTCCATATGTGCCTGTGCCTGCATTACAGACCGGAACATAGCTGAGGTTGTGAGACCTGTGGGGGGCACGTCTGCCAGGGGCATTACGACCAGCAGTGCTCCCATGAGCACCCCTGGACGTATGCCTATGTGGTACCGTTCCAGGTGTCTGGGTATGGCTGCTGTGTGGGGTTGCATGTGCCATAGATACCACACTATCCTGGTCGATGCCTACTGTATGCTGTTCCTCCGCTAAGGCCGTTGGTGTTGAGGGATGTATCGGCAGTATGAATGTGCGCATAGATGGGGTGGACAGCTGTGTACTGTCGATTGGCGGACCAACGACAGACCCTGACAAACCTGCCTGTGCCACTACACATGTGTCATCATGCCCACTATTTGTGGCAGTGACCTCAGGTTCCCTGCTGCACTCATTCACACATGCACACATGCACACATGAACACATGCACACATGAACACATGAGCACATGCACACATGCACACATGCACACATGCACACATACACTACTCAGTCAAGTTGCACACACACACACACACACACACACACACACACACACCAACAGCAATATGGAACATATCCATTTGTGGTTGATGATGCAGTACAGTATCACAAGCCAAAGAGTCCTATCACACGTGTCAGCATGCTGGATGTGTGTTGCTCAACAGCATGCAGTGCGAGTGTGGAGAGACTTTGTTGATAACAGTATACATGTCTTGTTGTTCAATGATTGGCCTCACCTTGGAACACAATGTGTACATGGACACAACATTGCTGTGCAAGTCTGGAATGCTTTCCAATGTCCAGTGCACCATCACTCATAGGTATACATACCATGGCCGGATGCACACAACTGTCAGGTGTATAGCAATGAATGCTATGTGTAGTACTGTAGTTACTGTAACTGGATGTAGTGTAGTACCATGAGCCATCATCAGGCAGCATCATGTGGTCACCCAAGGCCACTAATGTGTGTCACACTGGCAACTATCTTGCTGTACCTGACCTGCACCACTTTGGCTACATTAACCATTTCACAGCCAGTTGTTACATGGGTATGTAAGGTGTTCAGTAGGGAGCATTACCTCACATGAATGTGTTGTGTGTTGAAGCGTGTCACACCGCCCCATGATAGTCCTCTACCCCCAGGTATAGTATGTGTGCTGTGTTGTTGACATTTGGGATACTGGAGTATGACCTTACAGCAGGTGTCTACATACGCCATGTGTATCAAATTAACACCAACTGCATATGACAAAGTGGTGTATGTCGTGTGCATGTGTATTGACTCTGCCTATACAATGTCCACTACAGTGTACTACAATTGGTTGGGATGCTCTGTGTATTGCATGTGTTTGAGGTGGATACTCATGTTACTGGGATGTGCATAGTCCCACAGAGAACATGCAGAGCATGCATTATGTGTCGGTGTTTTACATGTGTATATGGCCTACAACTCTCCTATAACATGCACATATTATATGCTATATTAAATGTAGAATGCTCACCAGCATGGGTCTGCTGTCTTGCTATCACACCAGAGGGACCTACAAGGATATGAGACAGTTTGTCAGTGTCAACAACTATGGCATTGCTGCTGTGTGTTTGCAATTCCAAAGTAGTACAGGAGGTGACAGTCACAGGCATACAAATTATGTTCCAGATTATCAGTATTGCATGACACCAGGCTCCACATCTTCTGAATACACAGTACACATCTGGTAAATGCATGTTCTAACAATTGCTCTAACAGTAGTCTACAGATATGCCATGTTACCTGCATGCTCTGTATCTCCATGCTGGGTGACTCCGGCCTCCATGATGAAGCATGTCTGTTGTACTGGTTGGCCAGGAGCCACCACGCTGAGGAGCAGATCTTCCACTCTGGTGAGGGGGGATGTGTTGATGCACCACCACCTGTGGCAAGCTGTTGTCTGTGGACATCGGAGGCATGCTGCCGGACATGTCTGATTAAATCACTGCAGTGATGGCGTACCTGCTCATAAGTCCAGTTATGCATGCCTACATCATTCACCTGATGGACAACATCCTGCCAAAGTGCAGTGCGTCCATGCTGGTCCTGGCTAGATCTGTAGAGCAGCAGGTTGTAATGCTGTACCAGGGCATCAAAGATGACCTCTTCCTCCTCAGGGGAATAGGCAGGCTTCCTGTTGTGAGACATATTCCTGTAAGACAATAAAACAGTAATTGTGAGCAAGGCATGTGGCACACTTAACATGTTGAAGTACAGACATCAATGAAATGCCATATATAGCAACCTATTGGCTGTCAGTAGATACACACCTTTACTACCACATAGGACTGCTCAGCCCACAACTGCCTGACAGTGCCTGGCACGTACTATATTCCAAAACTTGCACAGCAACACAGTGGAACTGTACATGGCACACTCTATGTGACACAGTGCACCACCTAGCCACAGGGGGTGTGTATGAAGCTAATGCATGCAGACATTTGTCATCCATTGAAATGAATGTTAAGTACAGTTTAAGTACTATCAGTACACCATGCTACTTGTTGACAGCAAACCCTTCAGTAACAAATGTGCAGATTCATCACTATAGGTGGCATACTGATGTAATACACTACACATGTTGCTAGGTATGCACATATATCCTGTGACACACATACCACCAAGGCCATGTTACAGGCATACCCACACACACATCAGACATACCTACAGGACACAAAGGTATGGCAACCCAGATCAGTTTTACCTGTGTAACATGCAGTACTGTGTGTCAGCACCTACATAACCTCATGCCTGAGGTTTGTAATGTGTGAGGACTACAGGTAACAAACAAAACAGTGCGTCCAAGCAATGTGGATATAAACCATACTGTGCTGTTTAGGCCTACAGCTTCAGGTAGTACTACTGTTCATACAGGATTTGTATTCACTAGTGTTACCAATCAATAAGCATACATGTACTGCTTAAGCCTGCAATGGCACACTCCAGTCAACACTATGGGACTACGTCACACCGTGTACCTTACTGTTTTTCCTGCCTAGCAATAGCATATGCATCCTTTGCTGGGATTTGAGCTACAACACTACATACCATGATATACACAGTTTCCCACTAGGCTATCACACATATACACAACTTTGACACATTCGCCTACACATTCACCATCACACCCAGTCAACCTCACATAGCAAGTAATGCAACAAGTACATGTGTGTGTATCGGGTCCTATGTAGCTACTAGGCTATTATCCGTAGGGCCTATGGAAGCCTAGCCATATGTTACCCTGCCCTTCCACACCCATGTAATGTAGGTTCATGTGCCCCTGTCATGCAGAACCACAGTGGTGACTCCCGGGTTGTGTTTCCTATCTCACACCCACTCATCATGATTATTCATGACAACTGCTAATGAGGACCTTCATTTGCTATTGATAGGTGGTTAGTTCCAGAGTATGGTATGTGTCTGAGATGATAATGTACCACTCCAGCATGTTCTGCTTTTTCACGTTACAGGGTTTAGATCAGTACAGTGTGTAGCTTGTATGGAGTTTAATCTGTATATATGGAGCATGTCCAACACCCGTTGGTTTGGCATAGCTCTGTATGTTAGGCAGAGATTGCCTCTGGGTAGGCGGTATGTGACACATTGTAGCTGTGGTTTTGTAAGACAGTCTGCATAGGGCATCTGTTTGAGTCTGGTAATATTCTTTGTGAGGTATGTGTCTGGTGTCTACTGTCGCTGTGGATGTCTTCTGAGGTACATACCAACAGGGCCAATGTACTCTATGATGGGTGTTATGACTGATGAGTACAGTGGAACACTGACCTCTTATTCCATGGATGACACACCTTTTCTGATGACATGTGGACCGTACTCAGTTTACATGACTAGTGTGGCACTGTGATTATCAATAGGGACACTACTGTCCACCTTTGTCCTGTAGTCTCTCATCACACTTTCGGTGTTGAGTAGACTACCACCTATGTGGTAGTTCATGGGTACAGGGTTTTTAACATGAGGGATGGCAATACATTTACAACATTGAGCTTGGGCGTACATATGAACATCCATTGGTGTACATATAGATATACATATAGACACATATACAGTCCACCTTTCATGGTGGGAATATCAATTATGCAAAGGTTGAGAGGGATGCATTTATGTAATGATATTGCACAGTCATGTGCAGAATGCATGGAAGGTAGTCTCAGCCCATGTACCTTTAGCAGGACCCCCTATCTGGAAGACTAAAACCTGAGGAATCATACCCACAGCGTTTAAATGCCACATGTCATATGCCAGCACTGTATGCTGTCTTGTTTTCCGCACACTACCACCTACATATGAAAATGCACATAACAACCTGCATCAACATATAATTGTCCACCCTTCACAAACAGTTGCAGTATGTCCCTTGCTCTATGCACATGTTCAGATGCTAATTTATCAGACACATACATATCTCTCCATATGTGTGTGCCATACACACACAGGGTCCACAGTGTTGCAAGTCCATACACCTCATGGATGACCTGTTGGGCCTTGCTACAACATGGACAGTTGTCACATGTGTGCATACAGTCATAGTACAGGGAGTATATATAGCTGCAAATGCTAACATTACTATACTAGCCTGGCACAGCAATTGCCAATGCTAAGCTACAAATTATGTTACTATCATGCATGTCATACTCTGTCACATCCACATTTATATAGGTGTTTGCACTACTCCCCCAAACTGCCATTATACGCAGTACTGTACAGACCATAGATAACATGTTCAGATGTTCGACATATAATGCTGAGATACATATGTCACAGTTATGTCCCACTGCACACAGCTACACACTAATTTGTCCATGGCAGTAGTTATGCATGGCATCACTGCATACATACCTACTGCTGCCACTTATTCATGTTTCTGAGTATGTACAGTACTATTCATAAACATCTACTACTTGCCGGTAACTACAAATCTGTTACATACCTGTTACTCACCGTCAGGTCCATCTGTGTATGCTTTTCAAGGTTTTGTTTTATTTAGTAAGTAAAGTTTTTACTTATTTGTTATTATTGGTTATTAATTAAGTTTTTTTTTTCTTAAATTATATATTTTGGTTTTACAGGAGTAAATATAATATTTACTTAAGTAAGGTTTCTTTATTAAGTAATAAAGTTTGTCAGTAGTTGCTGACACGTACAATGTAATGATTGTATGTGGGGATAGCAAGTAAAATCTGCTTTTATAGGTATCTGGGCATGTGCATGTGATGCCCTCTGCACCAATTGGTGCCCAGTATTTGGTAAATGCATACAGTCTGCTGTGTGGTAATTGCAGTACTCACTGTCATAGCAACCCAATGCTATAAATTGCTAAGGTATGTAGGCGTAGCCCTTTCAGATTTCCAGAGTGGGGCCCATGCTTGTTTGCTGTGGACACTGTTGTGTAAGTCAGAAGGTTGGTATACTTCTTATATCTGAAGCTAGTGGTGTGGACAGTGATGTACATGTTGTACTCAGGCCTGACTGTTGCCACTTGCAGTACAGAGCTATCAGTGTAGAGTTTAACTCACCCCTACAAATGCTTACACAACATTTATGCGACTATGTAGTTGCTTTTCTACTCATATAATTAACTGCCATACAAACGTAGTTATTGAGAAGTATTCTTTTGGCACATGAACTGTTTGTGAACTGTTATACTGTGAATATTAATGTAGTCACTTCTGCAGGGTTTGTGGTTTTATTGTTGACATTAGCACAGGGTTTACAGGACAACTGGACAATTCCAGCACTGTGTATGCCTACCTACATCCTTGGTAGACCCTAAACACACAAGTGTATTTAAAGTGTCGGGGGGGGTGTTGCTGACATACAGAAAGCATTTTGTATTATTGTGTGAATGTTATCTTACTGGACTTAAAGGATTGGTGTGTACCTGTTAGTTTATCAAGGCAGGTGGTCTGTCTGCATAGTTCCCAACTGTGAACCTATCCAGATGGTAGTCAAATGTTACACTGTTAGTCTTTCTGCAACCCACAGGTGTTTTCATCACTAGTACAATGGCATTGTTACAGTCAGTTGCTACCAGTACATGGCTACATCCTTTGGTATTTCTGTGTTGTACTCCTACATAAGGGTATGCTTGTGGAAGTCCTACCACAGCTATTTGCAGAGTGTGTAACAGCAGGATAGTTGCTATGCCTGTGTGCTTGTGTATGAAACACTCAGATACATCTTTGCATGGAGTCAGGGATAGGTAGTTAAATGTGAAGTACACCTTACACATAATAGAGACTGTAAAAGTCTAGACTTGTGTGAAGCAGCGCATATGGATTCGTACTCCTTTTATGAAGTACAAGCGGTGTCTACTGTTATTATTGTCAGTATTCATTGTGTAATACCCCACCTTTCTGACTGACGTCAGTACTTGTCAGAGGGATTCAGAGGGACACAGCTTAAATATGTTTCACAATCAGGGACATCCCTATAAAGTAGTCACAGTTAGGTAGTATGGCCTCTGCTTTAATCAGATTTGCCACTGTTTGTCCTGCTATGATACTGTGTGGGGGTTGTAAAGTGCCTCTGTAACTTTATTTGCTGCTAGAATGGCTGCTTCTCATATCACACTCATGTAATGCATTTCACAACAATTGCTGGTAAAGATCCACAAACAAGCTTTGTGTTATGGCCTTCCTATTTTTCCTTTACATTCAGTCATTGAAATGCATGATATATTTATTTGAGCACCAGGTTATTGTATATCTGCTGTGGCTTAGTGGTAATTCATGCAGTCTATTGTGTCAATGGTCTGGGGTTCGAGAGTGGCAGAGGTATTTTCTTTTGCTGCTGAGCAGAACAAGGGCCTTGACATAGAGTGACTAAGGCACTTTTAAGCAGTTGTAAGCAGGTTTGCGCAGGTTTACGTGATGCTTAGTGATGCTTAGCTAAGCGCACACATGCGCACACTCGCTTAAACCCGCTTAGTACTGCTTAAAAGTGCTTACTCCCGCTAACCCCCATGCAAATTTCTTTGAAAGAAAAGAAAATGGGGAGATAGGAAAGTGGTGAAAAAGGGGACACAAAGAGGGAAAGACAGTAGGAAAACAAGCTCGGGATGTGCAGGACGGGTGTAGGGAAGGTCCATAGCTGCCCATTTCTTTACTAGCAACAGCTGTGCATATGCAATAAATTTGGAATGACATTTAAAACCTTCCACCCCTGGGAGAGGGGTGAGGACCACAAAGTATGTTGTACTGCCAATTATAATTATCAGTTTACATGTCCAGCGGACATGTGTGCGAAATGGGAAGCTATGTATGAGGCGTAATTTTTTTATGGGTACAGATTGCCGTTTTTTTTTTTTTTTCAGGTGAGAGTGGAAAGTGAGGTAGAGGAAGTAGGTATGTTTGGGGAGGTAGGTTGGGGAGGTAAACAGATAAGACAAACAAGACGCATACAGGGGTGGTGTATGACACATGGGGTGGGTGAACACAATTGATGGGGACGGATGTTTGCAAATCGCAAGCCCATGAGCCCACAGATGGTAACAGTGGAACTGAGATCCCCACCCATGGGCAGTCACCACTGCACCTTCACAGCCCCAAGGGTGGCTGTGATGGGGGCTGCATAGGACGGGCAAGCTCACCCATGAGATGTGCCACTCTTGCCTCAAGCTGGCGTAGGGGATCAGCAACTGAACGCTGGATCTCCCTACGCACCACAACCCAGACCCTTTGAAGGTTGACAGGTGGCCCTTCTCTGCCCACGCTTGCACAGGGGGACGAACACCATCCCCTGCAGCACTTCCACCCGAAGGTGGCACAGGACCAACGGAGGAGGGGAGCCCGGGCTGGGCACTGGAGCTGCTGGTGCCAGGTGCACTCGCCAGCTGAGGAGGGACAGGTGGGTCGGCTGGGACCGGCCTTCCCATACGTTCTGTGATTAGGTGTGTTTAATTACAACATACACAACAGCATTCCAAATTAGTTGTAACAGCATGCAGTAATAGTCCCATTAACCCAACACACCAAGGTTCCAACAGTTGAACAGCAAGCATAACACATGCATATATTGAATGACAGTGGACATTCCAACAGCATGCAGGGAAGATTGGTAGCAACAGGCCACTATGACTGTGGTGTTTGAACAGGGCACATGCATCAAAGTGAATGCAGATATTTATAGAACAATAGGACATATATCCCAACAAATGTTTGAGATTACACATACCCATTGAGGTGTGGAATTGCATGGTTTATGCACATACAGTAGGGTGTAGAAAGAAACCTCAATTAACATCTTATAAGTACTTTTATTCTACACTACATTCCTAGTGACTGCAGGTGTATATCCCCTACATGTATTATTACACTTGCCAACATGCATTAGGTTGTGTAATAGGTTTGGCTAGTTCATTATATACCTGACCTATATCTGACATACTAACTGTCCAAGATGCAGATGTTGCTGCTACATATTTCTTGATTTTATTTATATTTCTTTATCTACATATGTGGATGTGTTCACCTTACATTTTCAGTTCAATTTGTACAGAACCCTGCATTTCTTGTAGCACATTCACATTTCTGGGGAACAAATTAACAAGCTACTCATGTGCCAGAATTACTTATGCATGCCAGCCAGTAACTAACTGTTGAGGACTGTATATATGCTTCACAGCTGCTAGCACTTCCATCACCCACTTTAGATGGGACTGCCCAACTGTGGGTTGCCAGCACTTATTAAAACAGTACTATTTGTATAATGCAAGGGTACAACAACATTTCAAAGTAAGTGACACAGACACACTCCAGGTTTTATACCTTTATTAATTACATTACACACTTTTCCACAGGCTCTCACCTTTATTTGATATTACAGTGCATATGGAAGACATATTCAAGACATATTATACCTTTATTAATAGGTTAGAACACTCTTTTTCAGGCTCGTTCACTTATTTTATATGACAGTACCTGCAGAGATGTTATTCCGGACATATTTTACCTTTCTTAATGGGTTAATACACTCTTTCTCTGGCTCTCTGACTTATTTCATATAACAGTACATGCAGAGGACTTATTCAAGGCATTTTATGGCTGTATTATTGGACTACAACACTTTCTTTCAGGCTCTCTCCCCTATTTTATATAACAATACATGCAGAATAATCACTAACCTGCCTGGTGGCGCAGCCTTAGCAGCCTATCTGCATAATGCTTGCTGATTTGCAGGACAGTCACCTGCAGCTGTGAAGTAAATGAAGGGATATTGAGACATGCCTATCCATTATACAGCATCAATTATCATTTCTTACATACTGCATTCCATGGCTATCTACTCAGTTGTGGGGCATTTTGCATCCCATGGGCCTCCTGTATCCATTGGTTCAGTAGGTCCTGCTTCCATCTCTTCAGGTCTGCATGGTGGTGACGGACCTGCTCACCAGTCCGAGGAACACCTGTGACACTGGTGGGGGTCATGAGCTAACCGGTTCCAAGCCTCTGCCTTGTACTCCATCCCTTGGAACTGGCCCTGCAGGAGTCTTGACTCATGACGGTGGACAAGGAGCCAAACCATGTATTTCAACTCCTCAATGCCCCAAAGTTCCACTCAGAAGTGTGTAGCCTCTCCAGCACCAGCCATTCTAACTGCAGATGGGAGCTACAATCAGTTATGGCGAGTATTCCCGCCTATGGGGCTTAAATATGCCGCATTTCCCGCACTTTTTTTGTGATTGGCCGTTTTTGAAAATTCTCGGCTGACTGCAGGCCTGCTTAGTAATGGTTATTCTCCCATTTATAAGTATATGTATGCTGATAGTGGCTGTTTATCCTAATCTGTCATAGCTTAGTGGTTCAGTACTTTGATTATAGTGCACAGAGTCCTGGGTTTGAACCTTGTCATTCATTTTATTTTACTACTGTCCAGACAGGCTAGGGGGTGTGGCTGTGTTTAAGCAACTTTGCTCAACGTTGCTCCACGTTGCTGGCTGGCACGGCGCGCACCTCCACGCAAACCGATTACACTGGGTAAAGCACTATTTAGCTATGGGCAACTCTATTGCGCTGGGTAAAGCACTATTTAGCTATGGGCAACTCTATTGTGCTGGGTAAAGCGCTGCTTAACTGCCGGCAACTATATTGCGCTGGGTAAAGTGCTGCTTAACTGTGGGCAATTATATGTCAGGATCCTTTATAAATATATATTTTGTTCACTGATACATAGGCCATTTTAATGGTTTTTAGTAAAAGTTTAATCATATATGTCAGGAATTACTTCATATACTACTTTAGAATATAAATAAGAAGGGGAGTGGTGGGACTCGAACTGTGAATGTCTCTTCTTTGTGCGAACACTTTACCATTACGCTATTGTTATTTGGCGCAATTTGCATAAACATTCCTTCTTATGCTCTTCCATGTCGGGATTGCTAACTGCAGCTAAGCAATGGGCACACTGGCGCACACACGCACAAATACGGGCAGCTATATCAGGAATTAGAAAAAAAAAAATAATGTTTCACTTTTTATAACTGTGCTGGGGGTTTACAATGTCAGGGAGTGTGGTGTTGGGTACATGGACATTTGAGTGGACTCGCTCTTGTGTTTTACATTTTGCATTTTGGACACTTGCAGGGGTGTGGACATTTAGACTGCTCAGCAGTCGGACACGCCCCCTGCTTTCCTGCACGGTCCGTGTTAGACTTGCAGTTGGGTCAGCGTGCCCTCATGAATATTCATGGCACACTGATGTCGATACCATTCAACTGCAGCCTCCGTGTAAGACTTATTTAGTCTTACACGGAGGGTTCGTGAATCCGGGGGTATACCAACATGTGCTTACTCATCCCAGTTTCCCCTACAAAACCCCCTAAGACCTACCCCTACCCCTTACCTCACTTCCTCCCTCAGCTCCCAACTTAATTAACTCCTTCCTACCCATTCCCTGCCCACACATCCTAACTTACCTATCTCCCTACATCCACCCCCACTCTACTCTCACCAAGGTCGTCCCGTGACAAATTTGTCTGTTCCAACCTTCACTTCTTAATAACTCCAACTTTCATTCTTTTGAATGCCCAGCTGAAGATATTGCAGACATTGGTCTGCTTTTTTTATGATCAAGTGCCTTTTAATAGTATTGTACTATAACTGTAGATTGAAAGACACTATGGTGTATGCAAAAGTGCATAGACCTTTGTTTCTGATTTCACTGTATAACTTTGCATGACTGGGTTTTCTTCCTATTCTGATCACAAGGCAAGCAAAAAGTAACTATGTGGTTATTTATGGTCTAGTACCTCTGCTTCAATCATTTGTTAAAGTTGTAATGGAAAAAGTGGCCAATATTCATTACAGCCTCAGCAATCAGAGAACTGAGACACAAAATGAGCAACTACTTTAAGTTAAGAATAGCGTGAGTGCAATGTATAAGTCTTTCACTGTCCCAGCTGCAGGCATACATTTCTTTATTAAAGTTTAGCCAATTATGCTGAAATCATGAAATTAAACAGACTAACAATGTGTGGAAGGGACAGGCTTAGAAGAAATGATTGCAGAAATTCAAACATTAAGGTTTATTCTGGCTACTGTATTTACCTAGAGTCTTATCTCTAGAGGTGCACGAACATAAGGCTTTATGGTCATCTGTTATTCATGCTTTCTGGGATAAGCAACATCAGGCTAATTAACTTCATTCATTTATTATTTTTTAAACACCCACTATCCCCAGCTTCAGGTCTCTCTGCCCGGTACCATATCAGCCCATGTGTTCCCACTCATGGTCTAAGATCTGGCCCATTTGTTCCACAGCCATGGCAAGAAACCTGTGAGTCCATTAATTCCCCTTTCTAGCAAGTGTTAGGCAATAAGCAGGCTGGCATTCATGTACAGCAGCTGCAACTTTAACAATCCCTACTTCCTAGGGACACGTGTGCCATATCTTTCAACCTGTATTCATTAAAGACAGGAACAAAGACACTGGAAAAGTAGTCATGTAGTGTGTTTTTCTGCACTAGACAGCCTCAAACATCAGATGTGATGAGGGGGAATTCAGGAATTTGTGTATAGGGGTAATCCATCCATCCATAACCCCTTTTCCCATTTTTGCACATGGGGTCAAGGTGTCACTTCAACAGTAACAATCATCTAGGGCTAAGGTTTACACTGCCAGGTGGCTAGCCCTGCTGCACTAATTCTTCCACACCACACACTCACACCTATGGCCAATTTAGACTGCCCAGTCTACCTACTGCATGTCTTTGGAATGTGGGAGGAAGCCAGAGCACAAGGAGAAAACCCATGCAAACATAGGAAGGACATTATATGAAGCATTTACAATGATAAGTGAAGAAAATAAGGGTAGCTAATTTAAAAGAGAGACTGATAAGAGGGGAGGGTGGTTACATTAATAAATGTTGGTAGGGTAATAGTAGAAAAAAGAAGCTTTGTGTGAAAAGAAAGGAGAGTAAAGCATATATTGGACAAGGAGGTAGGGAAAGCAGTCAGTTAGTGGTTTGTACAAAAGGAAAAAGTGAAACAAAAAAGAAAAAGCTGAAGTATGACTAGAAAATATAGAAAGTCAGGAGTTAATTGTGGAAGATTTGTATGCAGTTATAGACAAAAAGAATAAAGCAAAGCACAGCATAAAGGACAAAGAAAGAGAAGAAAAGTTATGAAGATGTATAGCGAATAGAATGTCATTAAAAAGGGGGCATTACAATTACAGTTAATGGAAAATGTCTACACTATCATTTAAATATCTTATAGGTGCAGTCTAAGAAAATGTAATTAAATATGACTAATTTTAGCATTAGAATAAGGGGGATTCATAAAGGCACTTCAATGTGTACATCTTCATGTACATGTCATTGTAACCCTTTGGGATTCAGGAACAGCCCTAACATGATGCGCACAGTGTCAGTGTAACCCTTTGGGATTCAGGAACAGCCCTAACATGATGCTGCACAGGGTCACTGTAACCCTATGGGATTCAGGAACAGCCCTAACATGATGCTGCACGGTGTCACTGTGACCTTTGGGATTCAGGAACAGCCCTAACATGATGCTGCACAGTGTCGCTGTAACCCTTTGGGAGTCAGGAACAGCCCTAACATGATGCTGCACAGTGTCACTGTAACCCTTTGGGATTCAGGAACAGCCCTAACATGATGCTGCACAGGGTCACTGTAACCCTTTGGGATTCAGGAACAGCCCTAACATGATGCTGCACGGTGTCACTGTGACCTTTGGGATTCAGGAACAGCCCTAACATGATGCTGCACAGTGTCGCTGTAACCCTTTGGGAGTCAGGAACAGCCCTAACATGATGCTGCACAGTGTCACTGTAACCCTTTGGGATTCAGGAACAGCCCTAACATGATGCTGCACAGTGTCACTGTAACCCTTTGGGAGTCAGGAACAGCCCTAACATGATGCTGCACAGTGTCAGTGTAACCCTTTGGGAGTCAGGAACAGCCCTAACATGATGCTGCACAGTGTCACTGTAACCCTTTGGGATTCAGGATCAGCCCTAACATGATGCTGCACAGTGTCACTGTAACCCTTTGGGATTCAGGAACAGCCCTAACATGATGCTGCACAGTGTCACTGTGACCCTTTGGGATTCAGGAACAGCCCTAACATGATGCTGCATGGTGTCACTGTGACCTTTGGGAGTCAGGAACAGCCCTAACATGATGCTGCACAGTGTGGCTGTAAGAAACAGCCCTAACATGATGCTGCACAGTGCCCTAGACCAAAGATATGCAGCACTGTGTAGGACTGGCTCCACAGATGTGCATAATGCTAATGAAGTAGCCCTAGAGAGAAGCATATCCTAATTAGCCATGTGATCTCTTCCCCCAGAATTGCCTCCAGGAAGTTCTCTACATGCCGAGAGATTCAAGAAATCCCTTGACTCTGTAGATCAGCAGAGCCAGCCCCTCCATTCCGTAGTAGTGAGCATAGCCAAAAGGCCATGTTCATCCACTGAACATGAAAGTAGTATAAGGAGCAGGGAGGTAACTGTAAACTTGAGTGCCATAAAAGCAACTATGGCACTATGGCCAGTAGGCACCAGGGATTACTCTAAACTTGAGTGCAGTAATGACATCTATGGGGATTGGAAAGTGGAGAATACTAGCCACCAGGGAAACTACAACTTAGCCAAACTGGCACGTACACCAGTACAGAGATCAGGGATGGGGGATAAACATACCCACCAGGAAAGCTACAGTAATGTCATACCATACCTGCACTTACAGGAATACTGGGATTGGAGGGTGGGGGAAAAACTAGACACCAGGCATGCTACACTCGTGCTGTAATGGTACTTAACCTATTATGGGGATCGGAGTGCGGGAACCATTAGTTAGAGGAAGGGCAGACAAGTCAGGGATAGGTACAGGGACTGTGTGTGTGTGTCTGTGTGTGTGTGTGTGTGTGTGTGTGTGTGTGTGTGTGTGTGTGTGTGTGTGTGTGTGTGTGTGTGTGTGTGTGTGTGTGTGTGTATGTGTGTGTTTGAATGTGTACTTGTGTGTGTGTGTGGGTTTGCCACTGCCACATGACTAGCAGTTAAATACTGCAATGCACAGATCAGCAATGATCTGCACATCATAGCAGTAGCTGCAATTCAGAGGCATGCAAATTAGCTGACAATGAAGTCTTTCCTCATCATGGCTAATGTGTCTGTAAATCTCAAAATACCACTTATTGAGAGCATGACCTTTTCAACACGAACAGAATGGCTCGCTCTAGACCCTATCATGAGCAACTTGTCAAGAAAACTGAAACAAAGTTATGAAATGTGGTAAATTTAAATCCATTTATTCATATATCCTAGATTTAGTGTTGCTATGAGTATGCTGTATTTAATAATGATCACAGAGGCTTTTGCCTTATTTGTTACTGAATGGCATGCTTAGTACAAAAGCAGTAACCAATCTGATCTCTGTACAAGTTTTATCCCACTTTCATGTTTTATAAATGGACAGATAACAATTCAGTCTAAGTATTTCTTGCATAAACATTAGATGAACTATTCATGTTCTGTTCTCAAGCTCAGGCCAGCCTGTTTTATGTAAGTTATACTAATGCATACTGTTTGAGCTGTTTGTGCAAATTCGGCGGGCATATATTCTCTACACTTTAACAAACTGTACAAAATAAATGGGACATCAGCTTTGCTGGTATAAAGGAAAAGAACATACTCAAAAGCAGCAACGTGAATGAAGGTAGGTCTGCAACAAGATAAAAGTAAAAAAAAGCAGGTGAAAAACAGACCAAACTAACGTGGCTTAAAACAATAAAATCTGACTTTAATTCACATATAAACAAATAATAAGCACTTTTGTGCCTTAAAGGTGCATCATCACATCAGAATGCAGACCAAACAATAGATAGCATAATTATACACCTTCTAATTGATTAAAATCACCAATTTACAAGACAGTTGGTAATAAAAAAACAATTAATAATGCAAATCGTGTGAACTAAGTGCCAGTTTTAAGGGCATCATCAAATTTAACCCAGAACTTTTATCAGCTTGTAGTCTGATGATCCATTGCATTTCAGCTACATCAGTGGTGTTATTAAATCACCTGCCCTTATATCCTTATATGTCAACTGCAAAACCAAAAATCTAAACTTATGTGATTGTCCATATATGCTAATATATTTAGCTAAGGGATCGGTCAATTTACCTCTCCATATATAACTGGAGTGTTTAAGTATACCTTCTCTTAATGATCTATTTGTTTTGCCTACATAAAAATATGTACAGATAGTACAAAACACTAGGTAAATAAGATCTGTGCTTCTACAAGTGGCATATAAATCAGAGATATATTGGTATCTGAATGCACAAGGAAATTCTTAGCTTCAATGACCTGCTATTTTTTAAAATAAAACCTAGGTTTTCTACCTACAAGATTTTGAATTTTATCATCTACTTCTAGTACAGACCAATTCTTCTTTAAAATATCACAAACTGCATTTATATCAGGATAATAAGTCAATAGTATTCTGGTATAGGTAAAACAATTCTGCATTTCATTCAATCGATTAGCAATATCTAAATGAGGTCTCATTCAGATCCTTCTATCTCTACGGATGTATCCCAGTGCTTGGTGATTCCTATTTGTCAATAGACCCGTGCAAGCAGTACTACTGGATGAGGTCTCAGACACTACCTGGGCACAAACCACTCCATCACTAAAATGATCAACAGCCCTGTTATTGGTGGGCTCAGCCAATAAATGAGCTAATCCAACCATTATATTAAAATAAGGTTTAGCACTTATTATTTCTCTTTGGAACTCTCTGAGACTAGCTATGACCTCATTGGCTGAACACCCTATACAAATAAAATAACTGGCTAAAAGACAAAACCCTTCCTGCAAACAATGTTCATCAATTTTAATTATAGAGAACCTGGTTAACTGACCTTTAAGTATGTTTTTGTATAAAAAAAACTGGGGTGCATACTAGTACGATCCAGTAAATTGTTCTTCTTACAAGGTTTCCTATAAATGCTCATCTTAACAGAGCCATCAGACATTTTTGCAGTACTCACATCTAAAAAATTAATCATATTCAATGACTGCTCAATCATAAAGTGTAAGAAGTTGGTCGTCCCTTCAATATAATGTAAAAACTCAAATAAATCAGAAAAAGAACTTGCCCATAAGAGAAATATATCATCTATGAAACATTTATAAAACGTTATATAATCAGCAAATCTATTGTTCCATAATACAAACATAGTTTCCCAATGGGTAACACTGTGTTTATATAACAGCTCACTTCTGTAAATAACACACATCATTGAACACAAAAACATTGTTCTTTAGTATTAATTCTAAAAGAGAGCATAATAAATAAATCATATTGCCTGAAAAGCAATTGTTATGAGTAAGAAACATACTAACAAAGTCAATGCCAATGTCAGTTGGTATTTAAAAAGTGAACAGACATCAAGGATCACTCAAAACCACTCAGAAATATCTCCAGAACTTAAAATATAGTCTGAAAGTGATTGTAAAAAGTGTTTTGTATCTCTCAATACAGAAAGTACCATATCAAGTACAGGTCTTAATTTTTTCTCAACAAAAATAGGCAAAGGTTCATTTACCCATTTCCTCCCTGCTAATATTATTCTTAAAGAGGGGGCATCAGGATTTCTGTGTATTTTTGGGAGGCCATGGATCACGGGAATTAAAGGATGCTCAACCACAAAAAACGTATACAAATCAAACATAATGATATTATTCATTAAAAACTCATAAAGTATAAGATAGACTTCTTTGATTAGTTTAGTGACACCGAGCCTATGTAATTCAGCATAGGTATTGTCATCAGATAACAACTCATACATACTATTTAAATAAAAAGTCATACCCATCACGATGACAGCTCTACCTTTATCTGCTAGTCTAATCTGACTAGAGTACATTTGCTTAAGTTCTTTCAAAGGTCTGTACTCATCAGCTGTCAGAGTAAAAAATGTGTTGCTATGCTTCAAAGTCAATCTGTTCATAATATCAAATTCAAAAGTCTTACCAAATGTCTCTAAAGAAGGATGGAGCACCAGATTAAAAGTACTGGGCTTCCTGTAGGTGGATGGTTGTGTATGTGTAGAATATAAACATTTTAACGTCACATTCCTAGAAAAAAGGCTTATGTTAAGGATCACATCACAGACATTTGAATGTGTGGCAGGAATAAATGAAAGACCTCTTTCAAGGACTGGTCTGAGCAGATGTCAGTAACACAGACGAGATATTGTGAATTGGAGAGTTCTTCACCACAGTCACTACAGTACTGCAGGGAAGCTCTGATTGGCATTCAGTTTGCCGCTTCCTTCCCCTGCTCTCTGATCATCCCATTCTGGATCTCTCTTTGTACTTTAAAGGTAAAGGGCGAGTCAGAAAAAATAGGGTTGATGAGGCTGCTGCTATATCAAATGTCTTCTTACAAACAACAGGCATATTTGAACCATTGTCAAATTCTACATTAGAGACTGTCTTAGTCAAACATTCAGGGCCAGAGGTCAGTGTATTGTTGGAAACAGTATCATTGACATTGGAAGGCCCTTCACCACAATCATCATTACCAGGGTAACTTCTATTGCCATTCATACAACTGGTCTGTTCATGATCTCTCGGCCAGGAAAAATGTCTCCCCTTTTAAAATCATTAAATCATTCTCTAACTTCTTATGTTTCAAGGTCCGCAACCTCAACTAATAAACTGATATGTTGCTATACATCTCCTCTATAGTGCATTGATGAGCTTCTAGTTTATACTTCTCATTAACGATATTCTGTAATAGGTTAATCTCATTAACTAAGGCATCTTCCACAGGTTTAAAGAACCCAATCAACAATCTCATATACACATAACCAATATCAAGATTTAACATCTACCAGTGTTTCAATTACTCAGGAAAAATATTATCATAAGTTAGCATCTTGAGCATACGTAGGCCTCTAGGTATAATCTTATGATGTAAACAGGCTTTTACATGTAACCTCTGCCATTGAAGGCACTTTAACCGATAAAGCTTTTTCTCAAGATCTTTCAAACAGTTATGGAAAGAGTTCATATCCAGAGATTCTACTGCCACACCTCTCCGGTCATCAGTGGTAAAACTCAGAGTCAGCAAAGGATTAACATCCACTTGTAGTATGCGATGTAGACGCTCACGGGTGTTCCCCACATCATTAGGGAGATAATCAAGTCCAAAATCAGTCCCCTCAGCCATGCTTCACATACCACCAACAAAATAAGAATAATAAGACATACTCAAAAGCAGCAATGTGAATGATGTTAGATCGTAACAAGATAAAAGTAAAAAAGCAGATGAAAAACAGACCAAGCCAACATGGCTTAAAATGATAAAATCTAACTTTAATTCACATATAAACAAATGATAAGCACTTTCACACCTTAAATAATAATTAAATTGTCATATTGACATCCAAACATAAATTATACTTTAAGAATTCAGTACAAGCCTGTACAGTTTGACTGTTAAAAAATACACTTTAGGTTTTTGTACTTTGAATGTCTATATTACTTTTTGCAACTAGATTATTGCTGAAAATGTTCTCTGTAGTGTGATACATTGATTTGTGATCCTTTTTTCAAAAAGGGCATTGTAGATTATGTCATTTCTGTACTGGGTTGTACCAGTAACTGGGCCATTTGCACCATTATACTTCATGGCTCGTACTATAATGGGTGTTTACTCAACCAGTTTGATCTAGTGAAGTATGTGAGGAGCAGTAATCAAATGTTTTTCTTATTCATTTTTCCCAACTGTTCAGCTGGTTACTGCATTTTCCACTAAGTGACTTATGATGAAGGGATAAACATAGCTAAGTGGGCTATGGGATAGATGTCTCAATATCTATACTTTTGGATGTTGGGATTTTTTTTATATGATGGACAGGTCTCATGCCATTTTCTAGTGTTGCTCGTCTTTTAAACACCATGTAACTTCCTGTTCACCCCATCTGTATACCCCCATTACCATCAGATATGCTGTGTCCAATGTAGAGCCCTGAATGCCCAATTCTACTAATAATAACTATTAACAGCAACTCAGGCAGATTGTTTAAATGTGAACTGCAAGGCTGCAAGCCATGTGAGCTGTGTTTAATTTCTCCCCTAATTGATAGAGCAAAACAGTACATCTAATTTCGTATACTGAGATATTGCAGCAACGTTTCCTTAGTTGCACTCCTGTTGCATTATATATTTGTTATTGTGTTTTTCTGAATATTGTACCTGTGCCGTTTTTTGCTGATTTGATTATCTTTAAAAGCTTTCATGCCAATACAGATTCTATTTTTTTATGTTTGCTTATGACTTTAATGTTGTAAGCCATATACTTGCACATATGTCAGAGGATGCAGAGAAAGTACAAAAAATATTTATTTTCCAAATGAATTTGTTTTATAGGATTTGGAATTTATAAATATTTTGATAAAAATTATTTTATTGTATTTATTTGATTTGTTAACTTGGTAGATGGGTTGTTCATTCGACCCTTTTCAGCCACAATGCAAGAATGTAGATAAATGGTACTTACATACTACACAATTGTAGAATTAGCTGAGATCACACAAAGAAAGTAACATATTTTCAGTGACATAAATCATCTAGAAGTTCAGAGTTTAAGAGATCATTCAGAGATATAAGAGTATACAGCTTACTAGAAAAATAAATGTAGATATATATATATATATATATATATATATATATATATATATGCACAAATATAGGTATACGCAACTTACTAGAAGGACAATGTAAAGGGAGGTACAAAGATATTGTATAAGATTGTAAACAATTATGCTGTAACAAAACAAAGTATGCACTAACTAAAGGCTGACAAAAAAATGTGTAATGACATGTCTTAGTTTCACAGAGTTATAACAGTGTACATGGTGATTATGTATGAAATTTTAAGGAATATGTATATCATCATCATCATCATCCTCAACTCCCTTCTTCCTGTTTTTCCACATGGGGTCAGGATGTTGTGTCAGTCATTGCCACCTCTCTTGATTCGATGCCATTTTCCTATCCTGTCCTACAGTCATGTCTGACTGCCACATATCATCTCTCACACAATCCATCCTTCCCTTTGCTGGACGTCCTCATTTCCTCTTGTCTTACTCCTGTCTCTCCCAAAGCTTCTTCACCAGATAATGTTCTACCTTCCTGCACATGTGACCAAACCACCTTATTCTGTTCTCCTTTGTGATCTCTGCAAATGTGGCTACTTTGGATTCTGCTCTGATGCCCTCATTTCATTGACCATCCCACTGTGAATATTCTACCACCCATCTCAAACACTTCAGCTCCATCACGTCAAGCTTTTTCAACTGCTCTGGTTTCACTGCACTGGTTTCTGTGCCATATAGAAGGACTGGTTGTACCACTGTTTGGTACACCTTACTTTTCAGCTTGACATTTTTCTATTGCTCACTATAGCTGACATACTTTGATAGTTGGCTGCAGCCCCTCTGATTCAAACTCTGGTCTCCTTATTCTAACTTTTTTCTAATCAACTTCCCACCCAGACACTTGAAGCTGTTATCTTGTTCCACTATGTTCCTTTCTATCTCAGATTTCAATTTTTGTTTTTCCCCATTGACAACTGTCTTATTTGCATTCAGTTTCATTCCATGTGCTTTCAGTTTTGCATTCCACCCCCTATCATTTACTAAAGCTCCTGTTCAGTGTCTGCTTGCAGTGTGACATCATCTGCATTCAGCAGCTTTGCTGATCTCTCCCCTCCAGTCTGTTTACTAATGTGGTCCATCACCACTTTGAACAGCAGTGGCCTCAGAGTTGAACCATGGTACATAACTACTCCCACCGAGAACCCATTTGTGAGTCTAAACACTGTACTTGTGTCACTGAGTCCTTAATTATAATCTGCACTAGTTCTGCCAATGTTCCCTAGACTTGGTAACATCACAAGACTGTCCAAATCAGCCTTCTTAGGACCTTTCTCCAAGTGTAGGAATGGCCAGTTGGACACCTTCATCGTTTATAGCTTCTCCTCCACTTATGTACCTTATTTACACATCTGCTTCATATATCTGTTCTATGGTCTCTACACATGGTTACACATGTGCTTCATATATCTCTTCTATGGTCTCTACACATGGTTACACATGTGCTTCATATATCTCTTCTATGGTCTCTACACATGGTTACACATCTGCTTCATATATCTCTTCTATGGTCTCTACACATGGTTACACATCTGCTTCATATATCTCTTCTATGGTCTCTACACATGGTTACACATCTGATTCATATGTCTCTTCTGTGATCTCTACACATGGTTACACATCTGCTTCATATATCTCTTCTATGGTCTCTACACATGGTTACACATCTGCTTCATATATCTCTTCTATGCTCTCTACACATGGTTACACATCTGCTTCATATATCTCTTATATGGTCTCTACACATGGTTACACGTCTGCTTCATATATCTCTTCTATGGTCTCTACACATGGTTACACATCTGCTTCATATATCTCTTCTATCGTCTCTACACATGGTTACACATCTGCTTCATATATCTCTTCTATGCTCTCTACACATAATTACACATCTGCTTCATATATCTCTTCTATGGTCTCTACACATGGTTACACATCTGCTTCATATATCTCTTCTATGGTCTCTACACATGTTTACACATCTGCTTCATGTATCTCTTCTATGGTCTCTGCACATGGTTACACACCTGCTTCATATGTCTCTTCTATGGTCTCTACACATGGTTACACATCTGCATCATACATCTCTTCTATGCTCTCTACACATGGTTACACATCTGCTTCATATATCTCTTCTATGGTCTCTACACATGGTTACACATCTGCTTCATATATCTCTTCTATGCTCTCTACACATGGTTACACATCTGCTTCATATATCTCTTCTATGCTCTCTACACATGATTACACATCTGCTTCATATATCTCTTCTATGCTCTCTACATATGTTTACACATCTGCTTCATATATCTCTTCTATGCTCTCTACACATGGTTACACATCTGCTTCATATATCTCTTCTATGCTCTCTACACATGGTTACACATCTGCTTCATATATCTCTTCTATGCTCTCTACACATGTTTACACATCTGCTTCATATATCTCTTCTATGCTCTGTACACATGGTTACACATCTGCTTCATATATCTCTTCTATGCTCTCTACACATGGTTACACATCTGCTTCATATATCTCTTCTATGGTCTCTACACATGATTACACATCTGTTTCATATATCTCTTATATGGTGTCTACACATGGTTACACATCTGCTTCATATATCGCTTCTATGGTCTCTACACATGGTTACACATCTGCTTCATATATCTCTTCTATGGTCTCTACACATGGTGTTTTGGGATGCTGCCATTTCTCTTTAACTTTGCCTATTTCAATCATCAATGACCAATGATGTACTATACAAACCCAGGGCCTATATAGGCCATTTAAATGTTTACTTAATTACTGACCCCGGACCATAAACAATGTTCTTGAATTAAGAATCCAATCATTTTTAAATGCCTCCAAGCTATTAGCACCCCTTATGTTTAGTGGCAGTGAATTACACAAACTGTCCACTCTGTGACAAAAAAAAATTACATTTACTTGAAGTGCTGGCTGAGGGCAAGTCAACAATTACACTATTATTATTTGTGGGGGCAATATGACTAATGAAATAGATGTCCAGTGTAGAAGCCATGATTTCATTCCAAAGGCATTTATAGACCCTGATTAAGTCTGCACTTTTTTTCAAATAAAAATTATTATTTTGAATTATAGACATATCACATACAATTGTAGTTTATAAATGAACAATAATAAACAAGAGAACATAATACTACTAACTATATACAATATGTACAATAGTACTGCTTAAGGATATTACAACCCTTGAAAGTAAACTTATATATACATATATAAGCAGGTAGGTACTGTAAATACATATATATATATATATATATATATATATATATATATATATATATATATATATATATATATATATATATATATATATATATATATATATATATATATATATATATATATATATATATATATATATATATATATATATATATATATATATATATATACATATATATATATATATATATATATATATATATATATATATATATATATATTAATTAATCATCATTTTAAATATAAAGTCACAAATAGAAGAGGAAAATTAACATTTATCTTGAGCCACAAATGAAGCAAAATAAAAGAAAGAGAGTTAAAGAAGCATATAAAACAAGGAGGTACAGAGGAAAAGTTTTTAGTACTAGTGTAACATCTACATTCACAATTACTTAGTTTTCAGCCAAATGTTCGAATAAGATATTCCAGAATTTCTGGAAATAAGTATGTTTGTTACTGCTTGTTATTAAAAGTTTTTGTGAAGTAACATATTTAGTCGCCATATTTCTAAAACCTTTCCGAGACATTTTAGTGTGATCTAACCAGTGTTTGGTTATGTAGAATTTGACAAGTAGGCAAAGTGTTGTTAAGACATGTAATCTTAACTTTGAAACTTTAAGATTAGTAATATGGAGTAATGCCATCTCCCATGAGAGGGTTGATTTGTGGTACCCCATTTTGTCAAGTCTCACCTTGAGGGAGCACCAAATGCTATGAGAATATCTACAGAAGCACATTATATGTATAATACCTGCATGAGGATAGGAGCAGCAGGAGCATGTAGAGGACACATTAGGGTTAAATTTATTTAATTGAGAGTGTATACAATATAAATTGTTGTTAATCATAAATTGTGTGTAAGTGAGCTTTTTAAATGGGGAAAAATAGGAGGGTGGATTTAATGGCTGATAATTTTTGGTCTTCTACTAGATCAGATCCTTGTTGGTCCCAATAGTCCACGTAAACAATTTTATCTTGGTATTTGATTGTATGTATAAGATTATAAGAGGGGGCTAACATACTCTTTTTATTGGATAAAATTTGCAACAGTTTTGATACCTGGTTGGAATCAAAATCATCAATAGTGTCACCCTTAAGTAAGGATGCAGTAATTTCCCTTATTTGACAAAGTATTATTGTGTATTTTTTAGTTAAATTTAAGATATCCCGTAGTTCTAGAAGTGAGGAATCCCTGTATTTATAAATGTCCCAAAGTGTGTAATGTTTTATTAGAGGGTATTCAATGAGGTTAATCATGCTGTTATTCAATTTCAGATTAGGGTTTAGGTGGATGGGTTGGAATAGAAGCAGAGCTTTTTCTAATTTCATGGATTTAAATATCTCTTGAAAGGTTCTAACTTTATCCTTCAGGGCATGATTCAGCTTTATTTTTGTAAGAATTGATGCCTCTAAGAAGGGGAGTACTTTGGGGTTGAAGTTATTATTCGAAACATGGTTGTACCACATCTTTATCCAAAAGGGAGTCCATATTTGACTATCTGGGTGATAGTTAGCAATTGAAATTATTCTATTGGCACACAAGATTCTATAGTAAAGTTGTAGGTCTGGCATGCCTAGGCCTCCTATAGTTTTTGGAAAATAAGTCTTTGATATAATACTCTTACTGACTTTGGATGCCAGATGAACTTTGCAAAAGCTTTGTGAATTTTAGTAAAAAACATATTAGGAATGGAAGAGAAGGATGCATGAATGTGATAGAGAAGATTTGGGAGGATATTCATTTTAATGATAGATGTTTTAGATACCATGGGCAGTTTCATCTGTTGCTACCTGGTCATATCATGAGAGATTCTCAACCATAGTTTGAGTATATTGCAATGTAATATGGAAGAGGAGGAGTGGTCATACCAAATCCCTAGATATTTAAAGGAGTAGACTATATTAAAGGGAGAGTCTGGAAAATGGTTTTCCCTGTGAGCTGTAGGATTGATCGGGAATATATAGGATTTGTTTTGATTAATTTTATAGTCATATATATGTGCAAAGGTATTTAAGGTAGTGACTACCTTCTTGAGATCTACATTGGGGTGTTCAAGATATAAATTCAAGTCATCTGCAAAGGCAGCCAGACTTATTTTGGTATGTAGCATTTTGGGTATTGAGTGATGTGTCTTTTGCAAAATGGATAAGAAAAGGGGTTCTAGGTATAAATTGAATAAAAGAGGGAAAGGGGGCACCCTTGTCTGGTACCATTAGAATTTTTTATCGGTTTTGAGTAGTTC